>NW_009648053.1:323000-327303 GCF_000708025.1 Charadrius vociferus
TGTTAGCGCAGAGACAAACACATAACCACGTATCCAGGTTATATGCGGTGCTTTATTTCGAGGCGCCAGGAACCAGGGGTACACACCCATATCTGGCTCCGAAGACTGCCTCGCCAGATATGCATTTTATAGTCTCTTAGTTGCACAATCTCATACATATTCAGTAAGTATTGCTACACTATCTAATACATATGCATTACAGATTACTTCATCCTATTGCGACATCAGCCTCTCTTATGGCGCATGCTCGTCTTCCCTCTAGTGGTTGTCGGTGGTCACCCTGATGAAGTAAGAAGTCTTCCTCTGATGAAGTAAGACGTCTTCCTCACCTTGTCCCTTTTCACCTTATCCCTTTTGACTCAGTTTCAGCGTCTGTTTTCTATTCAAGTTCCTCGATGTTCTGCTTGGCATCTCTGGTATGCCGCTTATCTGTTTCTTAGATACTTGAAACTATAAAACATATTCTTTCCCGTCACTATTAATCACCATGGGCCCCAACATGTCCAGGCACCAAGGCCCCGACCTCTAAATCTTGTAAACACTCCCTATCATAGTACAGTTCGCTGCTAGCTACTATTTCATTTTCTAACAGTGGTAGGGGCAGGGAGGGGATTTGCCTGCTTCGCCTAGCTGGGACCTGCTTCCATTCCCCCTCTTCTCTGAGATCCCCCTCTTCTTTGAGATCCCCTTCCACTGCCGGGTGAGAAGTGAGGAGAGGGTCCTCTGGTGTATGTGAGGCCTCAACATGTTCCCTTACTCTCAGGGAGTGGGCCCACCAGTAGATCTCCCTTTCACACTCCCTGATAATCCTCAACCTCTTCACTTCCTCCTTCAGCTCAACCACCAGGCTGAGGAGATCGTTCACCTGTTCACATCTGACACAGGTGTTGTCCCCACTACCCTCCATGGCAAGGGCCAAGCCCCGGCACTCCCTGCAGCCAGAGGCCTGGACACCCACATGTTTGTGTGGGGCCTCTGTCTGGGTGTCTACAGCTTTCTTAACCTTGTACCTTGTCTCTTTACAGATATGTGGTAGCCCAGTTGGAGTAGGAATGGTAGAAATTTAGAATAAATAGGCATTGAGCATATGCCGTTTGACTGCATAGGGTGTGTGGTGATATTAAACCCATCTGGAATGTGTTGGATTATTTGGGCACTGCCCATCTCAGCAATCATATGCACCAGGTCCTGAGCATCCTTGACACCCCAAATCCATGTTTTCACAATCCAGGCTTCACAAATAGTGTCTAGGTTGTGTCCAGTGTGGCCAGATAATATTGATCAGCTCCAAAGAGAAAAAAACAGGATGACTTCCACAGAAAAACCTGCAAGAGAGGGGGGCACAGTCGTGCTCTCTGGGCTTGGGTCTGGAAAGATCTGCTAAATCTATTCATGGTGCATGATCAAGGTTTCATCAATGGAGAGATGGAAGTCCTAATCAGATACTTTTCCTTCAAAGTATGTAGCTATCCCTGCCAGGTAAGGGCTGCATTTACCTAGTGGACTAAAGAATCAGCAACATTTTGGACAGAAAGGAGAAATGCCTGAAGTGAAGATATGAGAGGTGAAAGTTCTCTGCACTATGAGACAGTATCGCAAGCTCCATGTAGCCTAGCAGTTTCTAATTTTAACATCAAAATAAAAAGCAAAAGGAAAATGATGGGGTTTTCTCCTTATCTCAACCCAGTGTTTACTAGCCATAAGATAATAGTACAGAAGAGAGAGCGAAAGAGAATTTCTCCTCATAATTTCTTGACTGTCCCTTACACCCACGTAGATTTTGTGGGAGGCCTGTAAAAATATCTGCAGAGATATTTTAATTACATTTATTCATAATGCCGAAATGCTTTAGAATCTTGGTCATGGATAGGGTGCCTAGTGGACAGCAACTGGAGAATATGTCAGAAAAATTTACGTCTTACAATTGGTTTACAGTAGAAGGCAGATAAAAGACAAATACAGATTGATGGGTGAGTACAAGGAAACAGTGACAGAATAGTTGTGTAAGTGCTGTTTCAGATTGTTTCAGAATTTTTTTGGTTCAGATTGTTTCAGGTGATTTCAGATCTTTTTTGTGGGTGTCCCAAAAAAGGAAATCTTTGGGAAGGCAACGAAGATGACATTTTTATAGTATCTACAGCCAATGTTTCCCAAGTATTAGGGAGTCACAAAGGGACAAAGTACCAAAGGAACTGTTTGAAATTTGTTTGAAAAGCTTTAAAGGGTGGCTGGCTTTGCTGCACTTTCTTTTTTGACTAAAGGAATCTCAGATATTCTCTTTTTTTTTCAGCTGTAGGACATGAACAACCTTCAGTTCAAGTTACTACACATCCTGTATCTGAAAAGTACACACCATAAAAAGTGCCTGAAAGAGTAATACTTCCTACTCATAGATCTGATGTAGAAGAAAAGGGAATATCTTCAAATGGTCTCAGATTCTGTAACTATCAGAAACACAAAACAAAATGGCAAGTTACAGCTTCAGCCATGGGGCACCACCTAAATGCTATAGGCGAGGATTGGGGAAGTGAAGAACTGTAGGTGAGGTGAGGATCAAGTGCGAGACCACCTGAGGAACCTGAAAGTGCTCAAGTCCACGGGACCTGATGAGATACATCCACGGGTCCTGAGGGAACAGGCAGATGAAGTCGCTAAGCCACTAGCCATCATATTTGAGAAGTGGTGGCGGTCTGGGGAGGATCCTGCCAACAGGAAAAGGGGAAACATAACCCCTATTTTCAAAAAGGAAAAGAAGGAAGACGGGGGGAACTACAAGCCAGTCAGTCTCACCTCTGTGCCTGGCAAGATCATGGAGCAGATCCTCCTGCAATCTCTGCTGAGGCACTTAGAAAACAAAGAGGTGATTGGTGACAGCCAGCATGGCTTCACCAAGGGCAAGTCATGCCTGACAAATTTGGTGGCCTTCTATGAAGGGGTTACAGTGGGAGTGGACAAGGGAAGATCAACTGATGTCATAACACCTGGACTTGTGCAAAGTGTTTGACACCATCCCACACAGTGGGATCCCCACACCTGGTCTCTAAATTGAAGAGACATGGATTCGACAAACGTACCACTCGGTGGATAAAGAACTGGCTGGACGGTCGCACTCAAAGAGTTGTGGTCAACAGCTCAGTGTCCAAGTGGAGAGAAGTGACGAGTGGAGTTCCTCAGGGGTCAGTACTGGGACCTGTACTATTCAACAGCTTTGTCAGGGGCATGGACAGTGGGGTCGTGCCGCGATTGAGAGACGGGACACAGCTTGATGCAAGCAAAATGTTGATTTATTGTACACAACTTTGTACAATAAGCGAACTTTGTATGCTCCTTTTCGGCTTGGATATTAAGTGGAAGTCAACAGTAAGCAGCTTATGCGAAGGTGGGTGGGATGTGAGTTGACCTGTATAGTCCGCCAATGCCATAACGAAGGCATCTGATTGCTGATAAAGCCATTGTAAATACATGTTTGTCACAGGTAAACAAATACGAGCGAAATCTACTCCTGATAATGTTAACAAGTGTTGCCTGGCTTTAATTATCAAAAAAGCAAACAGCTCATGCTTCATTGAAATAGTTTTTGTAGACTGATTTGATAAGAAAACCCACTAGATAATTAACAGAGGGTCTGATTTCTGAGAGTCCCATTGAAATATTAGCACATGAGGCTGTCGAGTGGGATTCAAAATAATCAAATAAAAAGGTAATTCAGGAGCCCATCGGTGTACTTGTCTGTGAGTAATTGCTGTAGCAACCTTTTGCAAAGAGTCAATGGCCTCAGGGCCAAGACTGCGGGGGGAACACAAGTCAGTATTCCCTTTAGGCAGTTCAAATAAAGGACTTAAGTCCGCATTAGAAATTCCCAACAGCGGTCGGACCCAATTAATTGTTCCCAGCAATTTCTGCACATCATGCAAGTTTTTTATGTCTGTCTGTATCTGTAAGGGCTGGGGAACTATGGTTTGAGCCCTTATGCGCCAACCTAAGTACTTCCATGGTGGTATTTTTTTAATTTTCCCCGGCGCAATACAGAGGCCTGCTGAGTTAACAGCAGCCGTGACAAGGACTACAGCTTCCTCCATGACCTCGTGATGTTGTGCGGCCACTAGGATGTCATCCATATAATGGTACAATAGGGCACTAGACATCGCGGCCCTAACAGGGCTAAGTACTTTAGCTACATACCACTGGCAGATTGTAGGACTGTTCTTCATTCCTTGTGGCAGCACAACCCACTGGTATCTTTGCAATGGGGCTTGCATGTTGACGCTTGGGACTGAAAAAGCAAATTTAGGAGCATCATCTG
>NW_009648053.1:327661-328111 GCF_000708025.1 Charadrius vociferus
AATATATGGCACCCATAAAATTTGAGAGTTCCCTGTAGATCCAAAGCCTCCCTGCCTTTGATGAGATTGGCTGGGAGCGGGGCAGTCTGTCCCCGCTGGAATCAATATTAATTGCGCTATACGGCTACCTTTCGATATTGTGCAGGGAGGAAACGGGGTCCATGCCATAATCTTAATTTCATTGGTACTGTCAGAGTCAATGACCCTAGTAGTACAAAAAGTCCCGACAATGTTGTAGATGATCTTCCTAACAATAGCGCTTGTGTTCTAGGGGGCAAGGGTCCTGAGATATTTGTTGACAATAAGTGAACTGAGGGATCAAGTAACGTTACTGTGTGGGAGGTTGCCAGGTCCAATCCGGCGCTACTGGCTGTTGCTGGATGAAGACTTGAGGCACTGCAGGGACTGTGGTACTCGCAGCAGGCCACGCAGATAGGTGGTTCTTGAGCC
>NW_009648053.1:328431-351601 GCF_000708025.1 Charadrius vociferus
TACAGGCTCGGTGGGGTATGGCTGGAGAGCAGCCCTGAGGAGAAGGACCTGGGTATGCTGATTGACCAGAAGCTCAGCATGAGTCAGCAATGTGCAACCGCAGCCCAGAAGGCCAACCGTAGCCTGGGCTGCATCAAAAGGAGTGCAGCCAGCAGGTCGAGGGAGGTGATTCTGCCCCTCTACTCTACTCTTGTGAGACCCCACCTGGAGTACTGCATCCAGCTCTGCAGTCCCCAACATAAGGACATGGACCTGCTGGAGCGTGTCCAGAGGAGAGCCATGAGGATGATCCGAGGGCTGGAACACCTCTCCTATGAGGAGAGGCTGAGAGAGTTGGGACTGTTCAGCCTGGAGAAGAGAAGGCTTCCGGGGCATCTTATTGCGGCCTTCCAGTACCTAAAGGGGGCCTACAGGAGAGCTGAGGAAGGACTTTTTCCTAGGTCATGTAGTGACAGGACCAGGGGGAATGGATATAAACTGGAAGAGGGCAGGTTTATATTAAATATTAGGAAGAAGTTTTTCACTTAAAGTGTGGTAAGGCACTGGAACAGGTTGCCCAGAGAGGTTGTTGAGGCCCCATCCCTGGAGGTGTTCAAGGCCAGGCTGGACGTGGCCTTGGGCAACCTGGTCTAGTGGGAGGTGTCCCTGCCCATGGCAGGGGGGTTGGAACTTGATGATCTTCAAGGTCCTTTCCAACCTAAACCATTCTATGATTGTATGATTCTATGATAACTTTTTATTTAGATGAGGTGCCAGGTAGTACAGGCCTCTTCCATACTAGCCTACTGGCTGCTCCAGGAGCCCTAAAGCTCTCACCTTTTAATTTTTGGTATCTCCTAGCTTAGCAAAACATAATCAGAAGAACAGTCTCTTGTCAGGGAATACCCTCCTACTTCCTAAGATTTGTGATTACAGTACAGCAACAAATGAATATTTTTTTTATTTGCTTTCGATTCTTAAGCCAGTCACTAATCCTTAATAATATTACATAGCAAACACCACCCTGAATTTTTTTCACTACTGCCAAGTTCCCAAAAAAACAATTCTTTAGTGTTCTGAATGTCTCCTTCATAAGGTAAGTTTGCTGTTCCTAGCTAAGAATTTCTGTTTGTCTGAAGCTGGGAGACAGACCAAAAAAGTTTTTTAAACATCCATTTTCAGAGGAGAATCAATTTAATTTGATTCAATCCACCTTCTAGATTTTATAATATGTTGATTCTCCCACTAGGTAAGGATAAGAACTGCAAAATCAAGCAGTCTGATTCACAGACATATGAACAAGTATTTTAAAAAAATGAATAAACTCTTGATTTTATGGATTAGAACATAGTGAATACAATGGTCTTTGTGAAGCTCTAAAACCCTACTTCTGAAATGAGTAACTGGGAAACATTGGCCTTATCTGCAGGATAAGTGCTTAAGCTGAAGGAGAACCCTGCCCATAGCCCTGACACAGGTTGAATGCAAGCAATTTTTTGCAGGTTCTGCAAATCCTTTACAATCAGCTCATCAAGCCCAGACCCTTTCCTCTTCATAAGCTTTTGAATGCCTTTCTGCTTAATGCAAAACCAAAAAAATTTGTAGCAGGAAGGATAAGGGTAGTAGGGGTGGGATAAACACTGTAAAACAAGTGACAAGGCAAATTTCAAATTTTACTTTCCGTGCAGAAGTATTCACTTAGCTATAAAGTATTCACTTAGGTATACATTATCTGTTTAGCTTTTCAAAACCATTCAATAAAGTAAACAGAATTAAATTGCCTCCAGAACAGGGTCATACCCAAGCGGGACAAGAAATAAGAAATATGAACGGGAGCCAGAGATTTGACAATGGACCTTTCACCCCCGTACTTCTGAGCCCACCATTATGAACTGCGCTCAGCAAAGCTTGTACTGTTTAGAGATCATGTTTTTCTTGCTATATGACTCAGCTTCCTCTGAGAGAAGAAATGAATAACTAGCGACATTAATGGACAGATTGTCTCTGTGTTGCAATTCCTGTAGGCTGTCACAGTGAAATTGCAATGGGATAGGTTATCACTATCTCCCTGCCTGAATGATGCCTCTAACACAAACTTTCACAGTATTGGAGAGGGCAGGTAAACCTGACCCTTGCAGGCCAGAGCACCATTCTTCCAACTAAAATGTATTTGTTTGTTATGCTGTGTGAGATATTTTACTACTGATCTCTCTTCTTGCAACCCCTCTCTTCTTGTGTCTCTTGCTGAGCTCTCTCTGGGCTTTACACACACACTGTGTCCTGACAGTCCTAGACAGTGATGCTGTCAACTCAATTTTTCTATAACTTTCAGGAGGGGACCTCTGTTGCATGAGGTCCTACCACCATAATACAGCTCGCTGGACAACTCTCTCCAGGAGCCAAGCAGTGGGAATGCCCCATGTGAAAGCAGTAAGAGAGGAACTTGGGCCTTGGGAAATGAACATTAACTGTCATGTAGCACAGGGAAAAACATGACCATTGTTTATACTTGGAAAATCTTGTAAGTTGAATAGCGTGACACCTCTCATCTCTCCACTACATAAACACTCCAGGCAAGGTGAGAAGGATGGCTGATGTGTTTTACTGCTTGCAGCTTCCCTTATTACACACAAAGTCAGCTGCATATTGAGGGGTTACTCCCTCCCCACCATGTGTGCATTTGGAGTGTTTTTGTGTGGAGGAAGCTGCAAGAGGGAGAACAGCTCTGAGGAAGAGCAAAGGCAGCCCAAGGATTGTGGGAAGCACCATGGAGAAGCTCTGCAGGGAGGTGAAATAGACAGGGAGGTGAAAAGGGCAAGTTGCATTGTAACTTGCATCTTCTTGCAATACATGTTCTTCGTGTAACACATGAACAGTTTCAGTACTGTTTTAACTGTTTCTGGCACCATTTCTGGCACTGTTTCCAAGGCTATTGGAAAGTATTGCCTTAACTTTTCTGAGAACAGTGGGATGATGTCTCCACTTCCTGATTTTCCTTTTATCTGCCTTCCCTTCCCAAGACTCCCAAATTTTCCTCTGCTATATTAACTACCTCTTCTCTCATGTCACTTCACTGCTGCTTCCTCTGTTTAGTGTCCTCCTTGCTGAACAGTCCCATCGAACCCCATGATGCCACGTGGAATCTGAATTTACAGGTATAAATATCACTTAAAGGGACTCCTCATTTCAGAATTAGACCCTTTATGTCAAGATACTCATTCCAGCATTAGTCCTGGTTGCTTAATTTCAGCTTCTTATACAAAATTATTGGTCTTATTTCAAAGAACATATTCTGGATACATGTACATTTTTTAGGTAGTTCTTTAATCCTTGATTGTCTCACTGAAACCAGTAACATTGCTTAAGAATAAAGGAACTAGTGTGGATAGAGGAGCTTAATGGCAAAATCAAATGAACACGGAAGATTAAAGTACACATAGAAATTGGATTTTTATTTAAAAGAGATCTTTTACCTAAGTATATTTTTATTTGAAATTAACTATTTCTATAATGATCAGCAATTAAAGCAGGAGCAATAATTTTGTGAAAAATTAAGAACAATCTAACAATTTGTATTTCATTATTTTTTAAAGCAATAATACATATATTTGCTGGCAAAAGTTTAAAGGTTAAACCACCAAACCATTAAAGGCTTCTTGTTAAGCACAGGAACCAAAGTTTGCTGAAATGTCACACCAGCTTCGTATAGTAGTTTCACAGAGATATTCAAGTAGGCTGGACGGATGATTAATTCAGTCTGTGATAAAAAAATGGCTGGGATTTTATAACTGTAGGTCAGCTTCATTTCCCCTCTAATTTTAAAATAAACGTTGTATTTGAGAGGATGATATCTATCAGCTACTTGATCTCAAAGGCTGCAATGAATGGAAAAAAAAAAATTGTTTCATTTAAATAACTCTAGAAATACCCTAGAGGTGAGTCCATCAATTATTTTAAATGAAAATTCAGAGGAAAAAATGATCACAGACTATGTAAGAACTACAGCTATTCACCACTTCCAAACATGAAGTATAAAATCAAAAAAATTGAATACAGCAGAAGCGTGCTGCATAACTACTCAAATACATCTGAATTGGAATGATTATTGCTACTACCAAAAAATATCTCACTGTGTCAACCAACTAGACCAGTGGTGTAAGAGACGAATTGTAAATTCCCTGAAAGAAATGGTGAGAGATAAAATACAGGGGAGGCCCTCTGAGCCTCACTGAGGAATATTTCAAACACTCACAAGGACTTTGAGATATGGCTGTAGCCAAGGGGTGGATAATGTGGAGTCTGGACAATGTAGGCCTTGTGCTCAAAGAACTGACAAGGCTAACACTTGCTTATCTCTTGTGTGACTGTGGAATGATTTCTAAAAATGGTCAATAATACAGCATTGGTCACATGTTAAGGAAAGGTATAAAATCAAAAGACTTCTAGGGTAAAATACAGCCGCAGTTGGTACGTGCAGAATCCGCTACATCCGCAATTCCCTGTACACTATTGCTTGCAAAGCAACACGGGGAATGGGGTGGAGTGGAGACTCCAAGGCCAAACCCTGTGATAATCCAAAAAACATGGGAATGAGATGGCACCATGGAAGAAAAACAGTGTGAAGGATGGAGTAGAGTGGAGACACCGTGGCTAAAACTCTGATAAACTGGGGACTTGGGGACCAAATGGAGCCCTCGAAGGTCTTATAGAACTGATAAACTGGGTACTTGTGAACATGGTTCTCATTGCAATTTGTGGCAGAAGGGACCAGCAGGACCAGAAAGACCACTAGAATTTAGCTCTCACTCCTTTAAGGACACTGAGAACAGATATTCAGACCTTGAAAAGGGTTTACTGTCCCTAGTGAGAGATGAGCAGATAAGAAGAGAACAGAGTGTGATCATTCAGGGACATTTCAGTCTCCTAGATGTAGTCCGTAAAAGGAACAGCCCCACCAGCCTGCATTGCCCAGAAACCCACAGTTCAAAAGTGGTATAAAATTTCACCCTGGACAACCTGTGCTGGTGAGAATACCTCAAATTGGAATAGTACCAATGGTACTAGTTACTCCCAAAAATCCCCATGCATGGGAAGCCAGAGATTGTTCAGGAAAGATACACCAGATCAGTACCCGGTGGATCTCGCCCTCTTTCTAACCCTGTTGGTCATATAAGACCAAGCAGATTTTCTTTTCTTTTGAGTCTTACAGGAACCTTAAATAAACTGTACTTGGACTGACGGATTGGCCTACGCTAACCTAAAGTGTCTCCAAGGAATTTTGACATTGATCCTGGCAGTAATATTATTTTTATTGTGTATGGCTATTTGGAAACTTAAGTTCTAAAATGACAAACTGGCAAACTGGCAAACTGACAAATGACAAACTGGCAAACAGAATTGATGCTATTCTGTTTTACCTTTCTATTCCTTGTTGTTTGTGGCCAAAGGGATTCAGAGTGGCAATGGTCTCAAGCTCTCCTTAAACACAATGTGATGGCAGGGTCAAGAAAAGAAAAAATGAGTTTGGCCACTGTATTTGACCACAAAATCTCATTATGTGGACTTAAAAATCTGCCCCTTTACACCACAGGCTTTGATTATGACCTTTGGGATAATGCATTGTCAAAGTATACTGCCAGCACTGGAACACCGCAGAACAGAAAAGGTTTAAGTCTCTCTACTCTGGTTATACAAGGAAGTGAGGTATGTACCAGAGATAAATGGAATTGGGAAGACTCACTCCAAATGACTAAACTCGAAGCTGTCTCAGGGAAAAAAATATACAAATTGGTTGCTGAGTGATCAATGGATCTACTCATCACAGACCAACTGAAATTAAAACAATCTATGCAGCCTCTACAGAAGCAGAAAGATTCAATACTGAATGTTACTAAATTATGGAACCAAATTCAGATTGCTGGCACAATTTTACTTTTACCAAACCTATAGTGGTGTATTGTCTTTGGGGCTACAGAGGCACACAATTACTATTTCAATTTATGATTGACACAACTACATCTGAACCTACTGAAAAGAACCCAAAACCTGTACCCCAACAAACTTCTAAAGGTGTACCTTACACAGCCACCCATTAGTCTAACACCTTACACTTTCAACATTGGCCCTTATGCCATTAAACATACAGGTCAACAAGAAATACTGTTTAACCCAACATATTCCCTCAAATGAGTGGAATTATCAATGCAGGTTAATATCTCTGCAATCAAACCCACCTGCTCACCATTCCTGGGTATATCTTATGCAGGATGGTCAGCATGGTTACATGGACGAACTCTTATCTCTCCAAAACGATGAGAGAGAGATGTGACTGGTATCTTAGGAACAGGACTGGGAGTTTTAAACAATATAGATGCTAAAGTACTTGCAAACAAGCTAGTCACAACCACTAGTGATCTAAACAAATTGAAATGTCCTCTACAGTCCTCTCTACTAGCATTAGGAAACCACCAATGGCTTTTATCAAATATGTTGCTTCAGTGGGAAGAAACAAGTGAAAAGGACCACCAGCTGATCACAAATGCACTTGATATGGCTCCAAACAATGTTTCTTTGGCTCTCAGTTGTATCCAAGCCCAGCTGTGGATGCAATCAATGACAGCTGCAGTTATAAGGGAAGGTGAAGAAGGCACCTTACCACTGAAATCCAAAAAGTGGTATGGGACAACGCAATTGAGTTTGAGAAAAAATTTCAGTCCTGGTAGTATCTCGTTAATTTCACCTACAATCCCATTGAGAGCAAAGTCACTGCTTTTCTCTTAATGATACAAAATGCTTTGGCATATACCATATACCCAATCATTGCACTGGGGTTGAATTATGATGGAGCCATACTCTATCCAATAGAGCATAGAGTATGGGCCCAGCAAAATGGAAGTAAATGGCAAACTGTTGATGTTGATTCATGCATTGTGAGGGAACAATAAGGATTTATTTGTGAAAGTAATACCATCAAAGCCCAAGATATTTGCCTTGATACAGAACAAAACCTCTGTCATTTTGAAATACACGCCAACAAAAAACCTGAGACTGTACTTGTATATATTGGAAAAGGATGTGTTTGTGTGAGAGCCTCTTGTAACTTTGTGTTCGTAGATGATGTTAGTGTAGATACAACTAACCACTTGAACCTTTGTGTTTGTAACTTTACTAACATTATTGGATGTGATTTCAGTTATACACCTCCTGTCACATCTTATCAATTGCTACAGTCTAACTACATGCTGATTCGTGATTTGTTGCCTACCCCCATCGGGATGAATCTCACCTTAGTGAAAAAGTTACTACAACACAATGACATGAAACAACTGTTAAAAGAGGCCCGAGAGAATGGACAAAAAACTCTGATTACTGTCCATCATGATGCTGAAGAGATACACAGAGTATTGGAAAGAATTAAAAAAGATGGAAGACATGAATGGTGGGACACTCTTTTTGGATGGTCGCCAACAGCTACAGGAATCTTTAACAAGAGGCTTCACCCTGTGGTTATTTTATTAGTACTCACTGTATCATGCTTTGCTTTGACAATTGCTTTGTATGTTAGACTCTGGATTATGATGAAAAGCTTAATTCACTTAATTGCTCTGCAAGATGTATTTGTACTTGATAACCCTCACCATAAAAGCATATGTGATGTTCCCAATCAGTTTTGAATATTGTGGAGCTTGAGTGACTATAGTCACAGGATGGAGAATGTGGAATGATTACTAAAAATGATCGATAATACAGTATTGGTCACACATTAAGGAAAGGTATAAAATCAAGAGGCTTCTAGGGTAAGACACAGCCGCAGCTGGTATGTGAAGAATCCGCTACATCTGTGATTCCCTGTACATTATTGCTTGCAAAGCAACACGGGGAGTGGGGTGGAGTGGAGACTCCAAGGCCAAACCCTGTGATAATCCAAAAAACATGGGAACGAGGTGGCACCACAGAAGGAAAACAGTGCGAAGGATGGAACGGAGTGGAGACACTGCAGCTAAAACCCTGTGACAAACTGGGAACTTGGGGGCCAAGTTCCCTCGAAGGTCTTATAGAACTGATAAACTGCCTACTTTTACCCTGAGCCAACAATCTGTCACTTTTTTTGACAAAATGCTCTCCTTTAGTGAACTTTGCTCATTATAATGTCATTATAATGCCAAAACACATGTCCATCCCAAAAGCTACCCACCTCCAAGGTGCGACCACTCCTCCTTGAGTCTGTGCCCTGAATTTTTCATAAACTATACCTTTAAATGTGAGGCGAGAAAATTTTACACCAATCATAATGAAAGTATTTATGACTAGAGTCACTCAAACTCCACCTTGAAGATAAGAAATAGTATAAAAATAGCCCGAGAAAAGGGGGATGTGAGGGAAGACACCATCGTGGACTTCTGGGACCAGTCAATGGGCTTAGCCTCTCTTCCCCCCGCATAAGGACGCTTGTGGGTAAGATGCGAACACTTGGCTATACCAAGTACTTCCCTGGGAAACTTAGAAATCTCTGTATAGAGTAGTTTTATAACTTAGCGCTTTTGTTAACCGAGCTATATTGCTAACATCTTTAGTATTTGCACGTGCTTTGCAGACAGTCACTATCACTGGCAATCCAAAAGAACTTGTGTATCTGTTGTTTAAATAAACTGCACTGTGTAGGCAGCTAGTCATTTGGGTTTTCTCACTGAACGTGACCAAAGCGAGGCCATGTTAGTTCATGAGCACGACTGGGCTGAAGGTGCAATCTGCTATTAGTGTATCCAGAACTGTAACAGTTTAATATATTGAACGTGCCTGGACTGATAGTGGTGAATTGGGCATCACTCAGAATTTAAACCTAGCTGCACTTAACCTCCCACCTCGGTGAGGAGTGTTAGAATGCAAGGGGGTTTATTTTCTGCCAAAACTACTTTGCCCCTTTAACACAACAATCGTAACAGCAGGGTGTGTCGTACTGATACTATGAACATAAAAGGGGAAAGTAAGTGCCCCTAGGGGAACTTCTTTCCCTGGAGATCCTCAGAGGAGAGTTTCTAAGAACCAGAAACCCCCATTGGCTCACCAACGCTGGAACTAGGACCTGATGTCTTTATCTCTCTCTCTCTCTCTTTCTCTCCCTCTGTTTCTCTTTCTTCTCTTTTTCTTTTAAAGTTAAGTACGTAACACAACGCATACCTTACCACTCGCTATAATTCATGGCATAATTTGTTGTGTATCTGTTGCGAAGTAATGCAAGGCGTACTTTACCACTTGCCATACTTTGTTTTACCTTTTGCCATAATTTATTATACATCTAACCAATTATCGTGGATGTAGTTAAGACATATGTTAATCACTGGGGGAATCTAATAAATGTTTCTGTACGGACCTTGAGAGTTGCCTCACCTTAGTCCACACTGTTGGAGATTTGCAAATCTGAGTCACTTCCCCGCCCCCCCACCCCCCCCTCTTGTGAGTGGGGCGTAACAAGTGGCACAGCATGTATGGCCTGGATCTCCTGGTTTGAAAGGGGAACCTTTCCTTGGTCTCCCTCTGATTCTGGAGCCCATCTAGACATTTTGGCATTTGGCTTATTGATGCGTGAGTTCTAGCAAATCTTTATTGTTAATAGCTTTCTTGAGGAAAATATATGCCCATGCAATAAAAGTGTAGAAGTCATTACTACAATCTCCAAACTTCTCTGTTCATGAAATTGCTAAAATCTGTCACTTAGAATACTTTCATCCCCATCTACCCATCCTGATCACTGTCATCTGCACAAGCTCCTCTACTCACCTCAGCTGGATTTTTTCCCATTGAGTTTTTCCAGCTTCAGATGAAGTTCTTGCAGAACTATTAACAAAAAATGTTGGATGGTTTTAATTGGAGAAACCTCTTTATACAGAGTAAAGCTGAAGAAACACAAATGTCTGTGACCAACCAAGTCTGAGAAATGCATGGGAATTTGGGCTGATAAGTACTGAACTTAGTCGATTCCTCCCCACTTCAGCAGAAGTCTTACAAGCTATTCCTGTTTCCCATCCTTTGGTAACAAGCTGTCCTGGTTTGAGTGACACACAATTAATTTAGAAGATTAATTATTAATTAATTTAGAAACCACATTTTAGAAGACTCTATTGTCTGAATTTGTGAAAATATTTTACTAGCCAGCTACGGTATGTGTTTTTTAAGGACACAGTTGTTTTGAGCCAGCCAGCTGCAGGGCTGAGAAAGAGGAAGACCCAGGCACTTGAACCAAGCTGGCCAATGGGATTATTTCATACCATGAATGTCACATTCAAAATAAATTTGACAAGGAGTTTTTTTTCCTTTTCTTGATGGCTGCAGTCCTGAGAACTTCTTGCCCCTGTGCTGGACACCTGAGACCTTCCCTTCCTCCCAAAGTCATAGAGCTTGCAGTGTCTGACATTTGCTGTCCACTGCTGGAACTGCACAGCTTCCTACTGATAGAATTGACTGAGTATAATCCTTGTATATTTTGTATTGGTATTGGGATCAATACTGGTTCTTTAGTGCTATTAATGTTAATTATTTAGTCTTATTCTATTAAATCTGTTTATATTTCAACCCTCAGGTTTCCTTGTTTTTTCTCAATTCCCCTTCCCAGGTGGGGTGGGATCACTGGGTGATAGAATAATTGTCTAAAGGACAATAAATTGTTGTGAGTTCCTCAAACCATAACATAAACAATTTGCACAGAGGTGCACTATCAAAGGTGTTAAAGCACATTTATTGCTTTATAAAAACCTAAGTGTAGCTAAACATCTGAAAAGTGTTGGTAGGAAGATAGCTTTCTGTTGATATAATAAATATACTTTACGGGATTTGTCTCTAATAGAGGATTCTATAAAGACACTGTCCAGACAAATGATTTCCCAGGACAGTGAAAGATCAAGGATATTGCCTACACTGCATCCTAGGGCACCATGATTTTTTTTCTGTTTCACAGTTTATGCAGTCACGATAAAAATGTTAGGGGACCTAACTGTCTCACATTCATTAAAAGAAAGGTGGTGGGAATGACACAGTGCAAACAGCTACAGGCAGAAATGGAGTCATACCTCAGTATGGTTATGCTATACAAGGGAAAAAAACCAACACATTGAGAGCAGTACAGCCCTGGAAAATGGCCCAGGGAGTCAGTGGTTTCTGTATCCTTGGGGATCTCTAGCACTTGGCTGGACAATGCCCTGAGCAACCTAACCTCATGTTGAAGCAATTTATGTTTGGAGCAAGAGGGCTGGACAAAAGGTGTCCAGAGGCCAGAGGTCCCTTCTCACCTAGATAATCCTATTAGAGACACAAATTCCCCACAGTCATGCAGCTTATTATGTTGAGGCATTGTAAGCTGTCTTACATAGAATTCAAAGGAGAAAGCAGGTGTGAGGTAATATTTTGTGTTGGCTGCTTCTCATTGTAAGAATAAGCACAGGTCTGAGGAATAGAAGTTGTAGCTTTTCTTTCTGTACAGCATCCAGGCTCCTCCCACCCCTCCTCCAAATATGTTGTGCAGCAAACCAAAGGTGTGGCCCTGAGTATGCGCTCTCAGCCAAAGCAATAGATGAAGGTGCATAATGCGTCCTAAGACTGCAATGGGAATACCATGCATTCTGCTTACTCTGTTAGGAAGAAGCAACTTGTAGCAGAAAGTTGCAGAGAAATCTGGGAGTAAAAACTTCGTCAATTGATGCAGTGAGGTGCTCCAGAGGCGTCTCTAACTTAAGGTGTCCCATTGTGCTCTGGCAGCTAAGGACAGAATCAGTTTATCTCCTACTCAGGGCAAGAAGGAAACTCCCACTGCCAGGTCTACTTCTAAGATTACAAGTATGTATTTGCCTTTTGCTTGAGAAAAGACTTTACCTGAGTCTTATAACAGAAATCTGCAACAGACATACATTAAAAATAATAGAAAGGGAGAGAGAAACTCTGATCAGAGAATGGAAATACCAGTTCCCAAAGATCTTTAAAATTTTAATGCATCTTCATCCCCTTTGTGGGAGCATACTTAAGAGATAATGGACATATATTGAACCAGCCATGCGAGGAAGCAGACTGGCTTTAGGCCCTCGCCCTTGAAGTCCCCTTTAGGAGAAAAAAACAGGAGTCACAGTTACTGTTTCACACGGATTGAGAAAAATATGTTTCGAGGAGTTGGATGAGCAGGTGGGAAAACAGAGATTAGACGAACCAATCAGGAAAGAAACTGAGTTACATGCTTGCCTCGTGCACAGGACTATTAACCAATCAACTAATGCGTGAACGTGTGTAGGGATAGATAAATTGTATATAAGGGACAGTAGAATATCAATAAAATGCCTCTGTATGATTCACATTGGATCGTGTGAAGTCCAGTTTCTCTCCTCACCCCTTCACTCTGGGGATGGTTTAGTCTCTGCCAAATGTTTCTGTGAAATGTTTTCTGTGAAAGAGAATTATTGTGTACATCTCATCACAAATCTATTTAGTTAAAAAAAAATAGTTTCAGAACTACTGAAAAATTGTCTATAAAGACATCATTCCATGTTTCTGTACTGTGCACTGTTACACCTTACAATAAGTAGTATGACACAAAATAAAGGTGAGTTCAGCTTCCCTCTTTTTTGTTTTTAACACTTTTTACTTCACTATGGTGCAGTGCAAACTATAAAGGGTCTAAGTACAGAATTTAAGGAAGCAAGCAGTTTTCATTAGTTTACAAGGGCATGCTGGAATAAAACACTAAGTATTTGATAGGAACTCAGAAATGGAAATGCTAAGCATAACTATTCTTAAAATGGTATAACTTAATGTGAAATGTGAAGAAGACTGAGATTGTTCTGTTAATGCTTTCCTTAAAACCCAACTTACTGAAATTAAATAAACATAAACTCTGGTGGAAGAAGTAAACTCCATATTTTCTGAACACTGTGCAATGATGTATAACCTTTAAAAGGTTATGCAACTAAACATTATTTAGTGATGCAGCTTTGGTATGCTAGAATTAAATAGCAAAATGAGGTGACAATGTAATTTGTGAGGGACTCTCTCCTGGTTCCCTTCTTACACAAATCAAATTTGGAGGCAGAATAATGTCTTATGATAGCAAGGTAGCACTTGCTGAATGTGCTGCGTGGAAGTTTGAAGGATACCTTCATCTGGAATCACATTTATAAAAGAAATGTTCAATTCAAAACCATTTTTACCCCATTTACTGACATCTAATACATAATTCTTGCTGCCTTGTCTATTTCTGCATGTAAGACATTTCACCATGCAAGCAGCAGGGAAAAATGGCAGCAACAGAGAAAGTTCTTGAGAGTGAAAGGAAAAACGCAGCTCTGTTCCTCCTGTTTTCCACTGAGAAATGATGGCTTCCAAATCCCTGGAAAACAAGGCAGTTGGTGCTAAGGACTCTTCTTTGAATTGACCTTAGATGTAAAAGGGCCAAGCTATACCAAGGAGTAGTCACTTCTCAGTATGTGCACTCTGCCTGAAGTACCCAGGAGAACAGGACCATGAGGGCCAACCACACCACTGTATCTCTCCACCATCCCTCTCTTGCTAAGGCAGAAGCATGAAGGATGCTGCTGCTGGGTACCCGAGTAGAGAGATTTTGCTTTCCCAGCAGGTCATCGCATAAGGCGCATTAAAGCTGCTCACATTTAATGGGCAGAGAATGGACTAAGAGCAGCCCTGATGAGAAGGACATGAGGTGTTGGTGGATGAGAAGTTCAACACGAGCCAGCAATGTGCGCTTGCAGCTTAGAAAACCAGCCACATCCTGGGCTGCATCAAAAGAACAAAGGAGGTGATTCTGCCCCTCTGCTCTGCTCTCATGAGACCCCACCTGGAGTACTGCGTCCAGCTCTGGGGCCCCCAACATAAGAAGAACATGGACCTGTTGGAGCGAGTCCAGAGGAGTGCCACAAAGATGATCAGAGGGCTGGAGCACCTCTCCTATGAAGACAGGCTGTGAGAGTTGGGGTTGTTCAGCCTGGAGAAGAGAACACTCCAGGGAGACCTTATAGCAACCTTCCAGTACTTAAAAGGGGCCTAAAGGAAAGATGGGGAGGGACACTTTTATCAGGGAGTTTAGTGACAGGATGAGGGATAATGGTTTTAAACTCAACAAAGGTAGATCTAAATCAGATATTAGGAAGAATTTCTTTACTGTGAGGGTGGTGAAACAATGGAACAAGTTGTCCAGAGAAGTTGTTGAGGTCCCATCCCTGGAAGTGTTCCAGGCCAGGCTGGATGGCGCTTTGAGCAACCCAGCGTAGCAAAAAGTGTTCCTGACCATGGCATGGGGGTTGAAACTAGATGATCTTTAAGGTCCCTTCCAACCTGGACCATTCTATGATTTTATGATTCTATGACGCTATGATTCTAACGTACCCTCTCCAACACTTAGAAGTCAGCTCATTTGCTCTGCAGCTGCTATAATCTTTCTTGTGTCCCCAGTAACTCCACAGTGCAGGGACAGGCCTTTAGATTTAGCTTAAGTGGGACTGTGCAAACCAGGGTCAGTTTAGGCTAAACTATATTTGCATATGGAATTAAATAACACTAGGGACACTGCTCTAGCTAGATTATTCATTTTCACGTTTCATTTATTTCAAAACTTCACACTTTTCAAATTACCTGTAGCTGCCACAGAGTTTCCAGTTGGATGCAGAATGCTGTAAGAACCACAAATCTTTCAGCCAAATTCAGACTCATCTTCAGCTGGTATGAACAGTGCTTTGTCACTGTTATGTCAGTCCAGTTGTAAATTGATTTTGAAGACAGCAGTTATTTGATAATAAGTATTGCAAAATTCAAATCTGTTGGCCACTGGGGATTAACTAGTGAGAGACTGGAAGAATTTGCCAAAAGAGAAAAATGTAAAAAAAGATGTAGATTTTTATATTATATATACTCAGTCACTTGGTTTAAATGACATATTCCCACAGAGGGATAAAAAAAAACAACTGAAGCCACCCATTTGTCCTCCTCTCTAATAAAACACATGCTGCTGACCCCAAAATGTTCACCTAAGTCAGCAACTCAGATGTGCTTACTCCTGCAGAAATGACTTTGGACAGATGATAGGAGTCAGTAAGTTAAAATTCTCACTTGACTTTCCTCTATGGCTTAGCTCAGGTGATTGTACTCATGGGAGAGATTGCAGAACAGCTGATCAGTTGATACCATTCAATTTTTAGAATTGAATTCAGCTGTTCATGTAATCCTGCTTTGAAGAGAGATGCTGGGCAAGAGTCTAAGGAGTGTTAACACTTCCTTTATTGCAAAGGAATGCCTTTGGGTTGTGAAAAAGAGCTGATGCCAGCTTGGCACGCTTGTTTACTGAGTAGTTTACTCAGGAGGTTTGGCTGTGAAAGCTGTTACAAAAAAAATTGTTATTCATCCTTTCTGGAAATGTTTTCTCTTTAGCACAATGGCTGCAATTAATGGGCAAAGAGCAATGTGAGGGGCCAGCACCTTCCCACTGCAAGACATGGGAATCCCTAAAAGGAGACAGCTAACAGGGGAGATAGCCTCCTGTGACCTGCATACTGTCATGTGACATTTGACATGTCAAGTGTCTCAACTATCCTTTTAGTATGTGCCTCTTCAGGTACCTTTTCTACTGAGCTTGGTGGATATTTTCTAGCAACATAAATCACCAGACCTATGTCTAAATAACGGTTTTCACATTACCTCCGTCAAACTATTCTTCCTGCCCCTCGCATGGGCACAGCCTTCACTGTGACCTTTCAGTGATGCTGTGGTGACCTTCCCACTGAAGTCTTCTTACTTTTTGGACCAGCTATCCTGGACCTAGAAGTTAGGTCCTTAGTTACTAGCTGTCACTATGGAAGAAAAAAAGATGATACAGACATTTGAACATGGTTCTGGGTTTTCCTAGACACGGATGTTTGTTTCTGTGTGGTTCAAACCACAGCAATACGTAAGCTTGGGGAAATAGCTCCTGAAGTTAAGAGCTGTTCACTCAGGCACTACAGGAAGATTAAATGAATCAGTGGCAAAGAGCTGGGACCAGATCACAGGTTTCTTAACCCCTTCAAGTGCTTCATCCTTTTGTCTGCATTGCCTTCACTGGTTAATTTTTAACATATGCAAAGCTGTAATTTACACGCTCAACCCAAAAGTTGCAATTTGCTGGCTTCCTTTAAAGTCGTTTAAATTGTAGTTTAAATTTATGATTAAGCTGCAGAAAAATGCCTTGGACAATTTGGAGAGCAGGTGACACTTTATAACTACAATTGATATATTTATATTCTTTTTTTATTATCCCAAAGTCTTTGTGTGTGGGAGTAGCGATATCAAGCAATGGTTAATTATTGAGAACAACATTTCAAGGACAGATGGATTATTACCTTTCCAGAAAAGTAATCATGTCTCTGCTGAGCAACCTTCTTCATCTCCTTTTATTACTAAAACTTAATGAGATACTAATATAAAACGTAATTAATTTTATAATAATTTTTAAATTTACTGATAACCAAAGGGTGCTTACACCTACAGATCCCATTTGGATCTTTGGTCTCCCTGCTAAAAGTGCCGAAAAATGTCTACCAATTACTGCCAGGGCTAATGATGACCTCTGACTGTGAGGGCCCAAAATGATCTCTGCCTTGGTTTCCCAGCTATGAAATATGACTGGGAACACAGACCATTGTAGGCTGTGAGCCCTTTTCCTGTTTCATCTTTTAAAGCTCCAATTCGGCAGTGCATACAAGCACAGCTTTATCACAGTGACAGCACTGCTGTCAGCAGAGCTGCTCTAGGAATAAGGTCAGCAAGTGCATGCTTACAAGACCATAGATTGAAAAATATTTGAGATGAAATTTTTTCCACAGTTAAGAACCTGAATGGTGTTCACATCACAACCATCACAACAAATTCTTCAACTTGTTTGTGGCTTCCTCAATAAAAAAGTTTGTAATAATCGTAATAAAGTAAGAAGTTCTATCTATTCTTTATCATTTCACAGCACTGGTATAGTATTTCACATCTGGTACAGCGTTTGACTTTCAATACCGGCCCTCTTAGTATATGATACACTCATAGGACTAGAGACTCAGAAGATTGATTGGCCATTTCTAACAAATATTAAGCTCTAATGTTATACACTTACAAATCAAAAGAAAGGAAAATGCACCTGCTTTGCAGAGGTCTGAATTTCTAATGTGCTGTTGGCCAAGTGGAACACAAAGGTTTCAATCAAAAGCAAATCTATTTACATGGATTGATGTGCTTCAGACAGGCAAAAATAACCATGAAAGACTAAGCACCATTTCCCTGTTTTTATTTTAGTTTCTTTTCACAAGACTGCACAGTACAATGCATTGAACAGTCTTTCATGTATTATTTAGGAAAAAGCTCAGTTGTTTTAGATGGTAAAAGAGTGCAATGTAAAGCGAGTATTATCCATTATTTTCACTTAAACTGAGAATTATTTTAGCCCAGTGTCCTGCCTACAGGGAAACCTAGCTAGTGGGTCACTTCTCACTTGTACTACTAAGGCCTTGAGAGCTTCCTTAATGAATTCACTGCCAACTCCTTGCTGATTATTGATTCCATCTGGCTCAATGAACAGAAATAAATAGTTCCTAATTTGTTGTGACTTTGCATATATGTGCCTATTTATTAAAGGAGGGAGCTGTGGCAGCATGCTTCTCATTCAGCACTGGTACAACTTGGTTTGTATTGGCAGGGACTAAGGAAAGAAGGGTGGGCCATGTCACGTAGCTTGCATGATGAGATGCTTGCAGTTGTTGCTCCTCACCTGTCTCTGGGGTCCCTCTCTTTTTTGTGTCTTTCCTTTCAATCTCTAATATTTAGACTGTTGAGCACTTAAAGGCAGGGGACATAATTTTGTTCTAGCTCTGTACAAGGGGGTCCAAGTCCAGGTCACAAACTGCTAGTTACAACCTAGAAAGATGCTATTCACTGACCTCAAATGCATCTCACAGCCCCATGTTCAGACCTTCTGATAGGCATGAGCCTAATGACGTTATCATGATGATAGTGTCTTCATGTTAATAGTCTTGTTAACTTCCCCTTACATTTTCTTTGAAAGGATATAAAAGAGAAACAAGGCACAGTCAGACACTTTTTAAGCATTATTTTTAGGATGTGCAAGGTGACAAGAGAAGCCAGTAGGTGTGGAAAGCCTGAGGCTCCATGAGTCTCCTGATTACAGCAGAATGAGACCAAGATGATAGCAGCTACCACCAAAGGCATTTTTCATGTCAAACAATTTTGTCCCATTCACTTCATTCCTGGGTCCTGGCTGTATAGCTGCATCTGTGTGTCTCAGTGCCCTGGAATAGTCTTATGCTACTATGACCATATTTTCCTGGATCCAGAGCTAATTTGGGTATGGCTGAACAGCCCTGTAATGTGGAGGAAACTGAGTGGTCACTCTTAGGTTCTAAAATTCACTTCTTAACTCTAGATTACTATGACATTCTGATATCTCTGGTTTTAAATTAATTCATAGAAAATCAATGATAGCCTGAAGTCAGTTGAAGTTCAAGGGTCTGGGTGAGGGCATAGTTTCCCAAAGTTATCAGGTTTGAATTCAGGAAGCCTGAATTCAAATTCCAGCTTGATGTGTATTACCTGACTCAAGAAACTCAGTGTTTCAGTTAACCAATATGTAAAATGAGATGTTAATTTTGTTCTTTTTTTCCTTATCTCTGCCTGCTTTATCCACTTACATTCAGCTTTCCAGGGCAGAGAATTTCTCACACTCTCTGTTTGAGGCAGAACTTTTCACAATGGCAACACCATCTCTGCTGGGTGCTTTAGACATGTCCATAATAGAAATAACAACAACAAATTGTGTTCAGAGAAGAAAAGCGAGGAATTAGGTATGTTTTTTCCTGAAAGCACTATGTACTGTGAGGACATTTTTTTCCCTTCTGTAATGAAGCAAAAAATGATACAGCAGTAAATCCCAAATGTGCTCTTCTTTCAGTAACATAATTTTATAGAGCTGTAGCAAGACAACTAATGTTTCTTTCCTTTCATTTATTTTCTCTAAAAATAGTTACTCAACCATGTGAGTTGGAATTGGAATTAGATATTCTACACCGATGACTGAATAACCCAATTAGCTACAGAGTTTAATCACTAAATATTCTGGTTTGGAGTATATTTGGAATATATTCTTAGAATTCTATTGGAATTTTGTGGGCAACGAAGAGAAGTAAGTTGGAGGAGAGTTTCTCCCCTCAGCCTGTACCTGATATCACTACATGTTCTGACAGCTTCAGGCCCTTCATTCACAGGAATTTTTCTGGTTCCTCATACTTAGTCCAGAGAAAGGGAAGTTGTGCCAGAAATGAAAGTATGAAATAGGGCACTTCAGAGTACAGAATAATTCTCCATTCAGAAGTGAATTCTGCACTGAATGAGTGATTTTCAGACCTCTATGATTCACTGGCTGGCTGTGTGGATAAACAACTACAGACTCAAATCCAGGAAAAGAGATGGTTTGCCTCTTGTACCCTACCAAGAGTATATACAGTAAAGGTCCTCATCAGCCCCTCTGCTTTCATATATGGGAGTAAACTACTCCCAACTGGCTTGTTTGGAAAACCCTGTGAGCAGATATTTGTTAGTGAGATTTCTGATATGCATCTGCAACAGTCTCTGGTGGTACCAACAGTACATTTAACTGAATGCAAAGCATACCATGCAAACACGACAGCAGCCAGATGTCCTGAGAGTCTGACACACTTAGATTCCCTGCCCATTGCCAGTCAATGTCTTTGTCAGATTATTTGGCTCAGGAAGAACAAGCCCTCTCCTGTTCTTCCCCATCTCTACTTCTGGAATCTAAGAGAGGAAGGAAAGAGAATGGCCCAGTGTTGGTGTTTTGCACATAAACCACAGCCACTCTGAGTCCATAGGTTGCCAATCTGAGGCCTTCCCTCCCAGGTATGCTTCACACTCACACTGAGAATCTCAGAGTAATGCCTTCCAACCCAGGTAACAAATCAGAATTTACATTTAATAAAATCACTGTCACAAAGTTTCTCATATGAGTAGGGTCACAGTGCTTCAGGAAAGCTACTAGTTTTTTCTTAGACAATTGAGTCTATAGTTACCAACCACTGTATTTTCTCTTTTTTTTCCCCTCTGATGTTTCTGCTGCTTTGTTCTTATTTTCCAATGTCTACATCGGGCTGAATAAAGGAATTGCCATCCAAGATACTGAGATTTCAAAATTCTACATTGTCTTGAGTTGGGATGAAAATCTCAGAATGTCTTGCAAACAAAATATACAGAAATGTTTTCTTCCTACCATACAGGGCATCTCATTTCAGTAAGGTCAGATCTGGTAACCTGATAGTCTTATTCCATTATATAGTCAAAATACAGCATAGAAAAAAAATATGTTTGGGCCTTTTTGAAATGAAACATTTCAACTTTCTGATAGTAAGACTTAATAATAATTATCTACTGAGAATTTTGACAAAAATAATATTTATTTGCAAGATATTTTAATTTTGTAACATCAACATTTTCCAGTTGAAATA
Source organism: Charadrius vociferus (assembly GCF_000708025.1). Classification (NCBI taxonomy): domain Eukaryota; kingdom Metazoa; phylum Chordata; class Aves; order Charadriiformes; family Charadriidae; genus Charadrius; species Charadrius vociferus. The sequence goes on from NW_009648053.1 coordinate 348,948, forward strand.
GGTCACCTTAGAAAAGTTTCAGCTAGCTGTATTTGGTGCAACGTCAGATGTACTGTTATTATTATTATGTGGGGCTCTGTCATTTGTTTACATGCAGCAGTACCTGCAGAACTTTTGAATTTAAAGGACAAGATTGTTCATCGTGGTAGGAAGTATTCATGAAAGTATTCATGAGAACAAGATAGGAAAAAACCCCACACACATTAATGTACAAGACAACAGAAGCAGAGTGCTGTGGAACTGCTTGTATGAGAATAATCTGTGTGTTACAGTATCAAAAAAATGCTAAAAACTCTGAATCAGCCATGGGGTTCCTGCTAGAAAATGGGAGAAGTCCATAAGGTTTTTGTCCAGAAGCTCCCTTGGCTCTGATTTAGTGTATGATATACAGTGCTGTCAGCAGACAGAAGGATTGCTTTTTACAGTGTTTTGAGTTATTTGAGAGCTTTGTTATGTGCATAAATATATCGTAATTGTGCTTTTTCAGCCAGAAAATTAGTTGATCAACATTGGTCATGCGTCTGTGGAATCAGTTCTCAGATGTCTCTCACATGCACAGAAGCCATTTGATTTCATGTTTATGTTTTTATATGACTCCTGGTGACTTCCCTGTTGAGACCAAGCCACAGTCTGTGTGACTACAACACTTGAGGCCCCATTTGAAACATTATTTCAAGTAGTCTACAAAGATAATGAGACTTACAATTACATTGCTAAGCTGCACAGAGAAGGGAAAAGATTATTTTACAGAAATGAGGCTGAGTCTTCTTTCTTGCCCTCCCTTACAAATGAAAAGTCAGTGTGAAAAAAGACATTTTAAAACCTTTACAACAGTGATGGTCAGACAGCTGTGGTTTGATTTTAACTGTGTGCGGGAACAAAATTATCAAGCATCAACAGTCCTGAATGCTTATAATGCTTGTCTCATGCTCTGTGAATGTCTGTCTAGCTCCCTTTCTCTCCCATGCCCTTCCCTCTCTGTCACCATCCCAGGATGACTGTCAGCTGCACAGCTTCTCTGCTCCAGAACTGGAGATGGGTGTGGAATGCACCTTCTTTATTCTCCCCATCTCAATGCTCCTTCCTCTCTCCTGCCAAGCAGGGGCATAATAGCTACAGGGGGGACACAGGAGGTCTGTATGTCCACAGAGATGGTAAAGTCTCAGTAGCATCCTCCCCCCCGCCCCCCTGCAACACTTCACTTCGCAGTACTGCGCTTGGTGGTATCAGGATCTTTTAGGTATTTATTTATATCCCTATTATCTTTCAAATCATGTTGTCAGTGTTATCTTTACAGATCTGGCCCCAAGCTCCTTCAGTGTCCTACATGGGAGTACTGAAGCAGAAGTAGAAAAGCAGTTGACCCCAGAATCCAAGGTTATCTCTGCTAACTACAAGGAATGACCCTGCACTTACAGGGTAAGTTCCCCTGCATTTTCTGTGCTATAAGTTGCTGAGTCTCAAGTTTGTTATTATTTATTATAACAACACACACTGAATGTGAATCATTAAAACTCTTGTTTTGCTGGAAAGTGAAGTACTGCAACGAGATGTATGTATGAATTTAAGTACAAGGAATATTTAAAAATAACAGTAAGATCTTTCCACATTAAATGTGTATCAAGAAACTTCAAGGATAGTAACTTTGTAGGGCTTTATGAGTTTCATTCACACTTGTGTTTTTCTAGTTTTATACCACTCAAATCAAAATACACCAGAAAGTGCAAATAAAATGTTTCTGTTAGAAAGGTATAAACGCATCCAAGGAGCATATACATATGTATATTTAATGATTTACTTATAAGATGCCATATTTAGTATATTCAGGATCAAAGTACACTCCTGCTCCTTTTAATTTTATATACATCCTACATTGCTCTCCACTCAGCCCTTTCTGAAGAGAGGCATCACTTGGTCACTCCACTCCTGACTGCAATTCCAACATCTACTGCTTTTGCACAGGTAGATAAGGACCTGTCCTTTTATGGAAGTGGACAGTTATTTGCTGTAGTGCTTGTCATACAGCCATCAGCACAAGTACAGCATCCATGCTCCACACAGAGATGACAGACCACTAAGAGTCCAGCAGCTTACTAGCCAGGGATGGGAGGTGGGTGTGCATACTCATCAGATTGTCAGAAGTGCTGGTGTTTGAAATGGGAGCTTTTTCCCACCAGCACTGCCAACCATCTTGAAGGAGTTGTTGAGATACAAACTGTGCTTCCTTCCCACGAATATGCAACTAGGTGGCAGACCAAAGCTCACAGATTGATGACTCAAGCAGCCAGGAGGCTGATAAACATAGTCAGCCGCCTCCACTCGGCCCTTCACCATTGCCATTTGTTAAGAGCGATGGGGGGGCAAATGGGGGGGAGCGGGATAGGGGACCGGGAGCAAGGTGGAAGGGGGTGATTCGGGAGGCCACAATCGACAGGGTATTTATAGACGCGTTCCCAGTCTTTATCGACCCAGCCGGTGGTAAAGAATGGGAACCGATAGATTGGAAGTTGTTAAAAGAAGCAAAGAGTGCAGTGGCTCAGTATGGCTTACAATCGCCGTATACACAGGGAATGTTAGAGCATATATTTTCTGTTTTTGTGCTTACTCCTCATGATATAAAACAAATTGCTAACATGTTGCTTTCACCATCACAA
>NW_009648053.1:353303-354782 GCF_000708025.1 Charadrius vociferus
CAGTATGTTCCGATCTTGGGGGTTGTCGGGGTGGTTGCTCGATTTGGCCAAGCAAGGCTTAACCATATTGCTTATAGTTATAGTGTTGCTTGCTGTTATACCATGCCTATTAACATGCTTAGGGAGAATGTTGGAAAAGTTTATGGAAAGAATGTTCGCAGGAGCTTGGGTTGCTCAAAAACAAAAAGGGGGATTTGTGGGAGAATTTTTAGAGATCAATGGTCACCTTGTGAGCATCCCAAGCACTGAGAACTTGTTGACGACAGTGTAAGCTTCAAGGAATGTCGAAGGTCAAATTGTGTTTTGTGAACGTCTGAGTTATGTTGAGGGAGGAAACAACTGTTGCTGAATGTACCGATAAGCAGGATTTTTGAGTAAAACATAGAAGTAGATAACTATGTGAGTGAACAGCTGGGGCTAGCCAATCATATAGTAGAGATGCTTGTTTGAACTATGCATGTAATCAATTATTGCTTGAGTGTTGCATGGCATGGGAGAAAATTGTCTATATTAGCTAAGCTATCTCTGCAATAAAATGGCATTTACCCTGATCATATTGGTTGTGGTGCATCTGTCCGAGTTTCTGTGTCAACAGGTACGCATCAGACCTCCCCATCTTCTCGCATCACTCACCAAGTGCATCCAGGTCCCTGTGCAAAAGCAATCCCACGGATGGGTCTGCCTTTGCCTGAGGCAGGGCTGTCACAGACTGTCTTCCCTAACATATTCTTCATGTGCACTACAGGGACTTTAACGCTTTCTATTGTGCATGGAAATTTTGATTGGGCAGGGCCAGCTCGATTGGCAGATCCTCTGGTGTTGACTAACCAGGTAGCTTTTGCTAAATGTGCATACGAATGTTTGAAGGTCCCACCACCTATGGCTCTCAGTGTAGTCTTTAGCAGTCCATTGGGTTGTTCTATCTTACCTGAGGCTGGTCCATGATAGGGGATGTGATATACCCACTCAATGCCATGCTCTTTGGCCCAGGTGTCTATGAGGCTGTTTCGGAAATGAGTCCCGTTCTCTGACTCATTTCTTTCTGGGGTGCCATGCCTCCATAAGACTTGCTTTTCAAGGCCCAGGATAGTGTTTCGGGCAGTGGCATGGGGCACAGGGTATGTTTCCAGCCACCCAGTGGTTGCTTCCACCATTGTGAGCCCATGGCGCTTGCCTTGTCGCGTCTGTGGGAGTGTGATACAATCAATCTGTCAGGCCTCCTCATATTTATATTTTAGCCATCGTCCTCCATACCAAAGAGGCTTTAACCACTTGGCTTGCTTAATTGCAGCACATGTTTCACATTCGTGGATAACCTGTGCAATAGTGTCCATGGTCAAGTCCACCCTTCAGTCACGAGCTCATTTGTATGTCGCATCTCAGCCTTGATGGCCTGAAGCGTCATGGGCCCACCGAGCTAGGAATAGTTCACCCTTATGCTGCCAGTCCAGATCCACCTCAGCCACTTCAATTTTGGCA
>NW_009648053.1:355071-356041 GCF_000708025.1 Charadrius vociferus
CCTCTGCAAACTGGCTTGATTCCCCTTGTCCTTCAGTGGCTTCTGCAACTTGTCGTGTAGGACTCCACACAGCAGCCTTCCATTTCCGATGCTTTCCCACAATCTGGCAGGACCCATCAGTGAACAGGGCATGTTTCTTCTCATTTTCTGGCAGTTTATTATATGGTGAGGCCAGTCTGTGGGGCCAGTCCATGATCACTTATGGTGGGGCCAATCCATGATCACTTCCAGTATTCCTGGGTGATTGGGGTTTCCCATTCAAGTTCACTGTGTGATCAGAGCAATCCATTTACTTCACGTAGCATCAGTTGCATGATGTATGGCAGGGACCCTTTCCTTGAACATCCAGCTCAGCACCAGCAGTTGAGATGCCAAGAGGAGCTGTGCTTCAGTGCCAACCACTTCCAAAGCAGCTCGGACCCCCTCGTATGCTGCCAGTTATCTCCTTTTTGGTTGAGGTATAGTGGGCTTCGGATCTTCTGTGTCCCCGACTCTAGAACCCCAGGGGTCAATCTCAAGCTTCCCCTGGCTCTGTCTGTCAGAGACTCCAGGTAAGGCCATTCTCCCCGGCTGCAGTGTAGAGTACATTTTTAACCTCTTGTCCTGCCCGGACTGGCCCCAGGGCTACTGCATGAACTATTTCCTGCTTAATTTGTTTGAACGCTTGTCGTTGCTCAGGACCCCACTGAAAATCATTCTTTTTCCGCATGACTTGATATAGAGGGCTCACAATCAGACTGTAATCTGGAATGTGCATCCTCCAAAAACCCACAACACCCAAGAAAGCTTGTGTTTCTTTTTACTGGTTGGTGGAGACATAGCTGCTATTTTGTTGATCACATCCATTGGGATCTGACAGCATCCATCTTGCCATTTTATTCCTAAAAACTGAATCTCCTGTGCAGGGTCCCTTGACCTTACTTCGTTTTATGGCAAAGCCAGCTTTCAGAAGGATTTGAACAATTTTATT
>NW_009648053.1:356110-357661 GCF_000708025.1 Charadrius vociferus
CCCCTCCAAGTGAAAGCAAACTGTGGCCTGCACTCTGCCACCAAAGGGATTGAGAAGAATGCATTGGCGATATCAATTGTTGCATACCACTTGGCTGCCTTCAACTTCAGTTCGTATTAAAGCTCTAGCATGTCCGGCATGGCAGCGCTCAGCGGTGGCTTGACTTCAGTCAGGCCATGATAGTCCACTGTTAGCCTCCACTTTCCATTAGATTTTTGCACTGGCCATATGGGACTATTAAAGGGCGAATGAGTCTTGCTGATTACTCCTTGAGTCTCTAATTGACAAATCAACTAATGGATAGGAATCACAGAGTCTCTGTTAGTGTGATATTGCCATCGATGCACCATTGTGGTAGCAATCGGCACCTGTTGTTCTTTGACCCTCAACAGCCGTACCACAGAGGAGTCCTCTGAGAGACCAGGCAAGGTGGATAACTGTTCACTTTCTTCCGTCTCCAAGGCAGCTATGCCAAAAGCCCACTGGTATCCTTTTGGGTCCTTGAAATACTCTCTCCTGAGATAGTCTATGCCAAGGTTGCATGGAGCCTCTGGGCCAGTCACAATGGGACGCTTTTGCCACTCATTCCCAGTTAGGCTTACTTCAGCTTCCAGTACAGTCAACTCTTAGGATTCCCCTTTCACTCCAGAAATACATATGGGTTCTGCCCCTCTGTAATTTGATGGTATTAAGGTGCATTGCTCACCAGTGTCCACTAGAGCCCTATATTCTTGTGGGTCTGATGAAAACCAGAAGATGACTGCTTCCTGCAATAAATATGTTGGAAAAATAATTCCTCTACTATATATTGCAGTGCATGTCAAGTGTTGAGAAGTTTCTCCCTTAATCTTCCTGTGCATCTTCAGAATTTGCTTACATTTTTTTAACTCTTTGTTTTAACACTGCCCTGGATGTACAATTTTTTTAAAATGAAAACCCAACAACATAAAACAAGCTACACGAAAAAATAATCTACCTGCAGAAAAAAAAAACAACAAATGCTGTACTCAGGTACTTGGATCTGATTCTTTAACTGCACACCTTGCATTTCCTTCCCCACACCTAAACCTGTAGCAACAAACTGACTAGAACTTGTTGCAAGAATTTCTGACAGAGTCCTGGCTGGTGCCCAGCTGAGCAGACTGATTTGAAGGGCCCCCAAACTCTTGCATATCCATTAAAAACTTTGAGAACAAATAAAGATTGATAACATGGTGGTAGGAGAAAGCATGCCAACACATAGACTGCCGATGAACACAGCCTTATTTCTGAGCTTTAGAGAACTTCTCTGACAGGTTTTCAACTGACACGAACTCAGCAAGCCTATTATAAACCATATCTCTCTTCAGAAATGTTTCTCACAGTAGTGTGTTCCCAGCACAGTCATGGAACTCACAACTCTCACCTGTGAAACTATTTACATTTACATGATTCAGACCTTTCACTCTTTTTTTCCCCCTAAATCTGCATTTCAGGGACACAAGCCATGAATTTAAGACAGAATTCACTGAGAAACTCTAGAACATAAGAACCAGCAGCCAGCAGGGAAAG
>NW_009648053.1:357694-368372 GCF_000708025.1 Charadrius vociferus
AAAGAGTCACAAATCAAAACAAATAAACATCAAATTGTGTTATTTTGACACATTAGCTAGAAAACATGAACTTTGGAAATGCTGAAATGTTGTTCTTATGATGCTTGCTGAAGGAACAGTTTACACTGGTATTTTTTTCTTTTCTTTAAATTTTAACAAACTCAGAAGGCTAAACAAAAAGGATTTGAGAACTCCAGAGGAACATTTCAAAGTACTCAGCGTTGAACTGAACATGCTTGTTGCTCCCAGCTGAGACATCAAGGATTTGAGAGCCATGAGAAAAGAAAGTGGAGCTGAGGGTGTGTTCAGATCTGGTTAAAAACCATACCACCATCACTATAAACTTTTAGAACTCCCCTTCAGTAAAACAGTGCCTTCTTTGTTCTCCTCAACAAGTGGTTTTCTTCAGTCAATCTGAAAGCCACATAGAACTCATACAGCTCTACAAGTTTCCAACACATTCCTGCATGGACAATGGGCCCTTCTCTTTCATGGGCTCTTGAGGAAAGAGACTACCATCACACATAAAGATTGATGCCACTGTGGTAGGAGGAAAGTACACCAATACATGGACTTCAAATGAACACCGCTTGATTTTTTACCTTCAGAGAACTTCTCTGATGGGTTTTGAATGGACACAAACTTGTGAATGTCATTAAGATTCTGCCTAGCCTCAGTTCTGCATCAGCACTGCTTGTACCACTTGCCTCTCTGCACATACCACATCACAGTTCCAGTGCAATGGACCTAAACCAGTAATTCTAGTCCTTTGAGCTTTTGTCGCAGTGAAAATCAACTCTCTGCCATGCTTCTGAAGCATTCTCATGAATAAATTTGTATGTAAGTGTATATATATATGTAAATACATGAATCTTTATATATATTTATTTTTCCTAGTGCAAAAGGCATTAGGGAAACAGCATTGTTAGGTGTAGGCAAGCAAAGATGGACTGATGGTATTTGTTTTAATCATGACAGTGTGCAAGTATGGAAAAATGCAATGAGCTTTAGCACTGTGTGGAGATTACTCAAGGGAACAAACTGAAGGATGTGTTTGGTGTTTGCACTTCCTCTGTCCTTCTAGGGTGCTTATCATGTGGGTCAACTGGCATACCACAAGGAGATGGCTGGGGAAAAAACTTCTTTCAGAGGTGCTGTAGAGGCAGTATGATGGTGGCATATCTAGGAACCCCACAGAACTCAGTCATCCTTGGCCATGACTGTTGCCAAGGACACTGCTGCTGGCTTCCCCCAGGAGAGGCAGAGGTGTCTGAAAATGTTGCAGACTCTCCTTACTCCAGAGAAACCTTGAGGAATGCATATACATGTTATTATTTTTTTTTCCCTTGGTAGTGCACTCTGGTTTCCTTGTAGTCCCAGACAGCACCATTGGAGGAAAGCCATATGGATGAGTAGCCCAACTCCACTTTCTTTGTCAGAAAATCAAGTAAAAAAGATCTTTTTATGACAGTGTTGGTCTTCTCATTGACCTTTTACTGAGCTCCTGTCCTTTCCTGAAACAGAGAATTAGTCTCCCTTCTGTCCTTGGTTTGAAGTGATAAGCTTTTTCCTTTGCCATGGGACTGTCAATGGATAAAAATCAATTCTTATTTAAGAAGATACTGCAGTTTGCATTTTCCTATTCCTACTTTCTTTATTGATTCCATGAGCTCTCAGAGATACTATCAGTTCTGTTGCAGTCCAGATTTATTTGAAAAGGAACTGTGATGATGGCTACAATTCCTGAGAAATGTGTCATCTGTCTCCTCCTTACTCTTCCAAGGGCCAAACCAAGGCCATTTATCCCATCTGTAGTGGTGTACAGAGAGACTCTGGAGGAGTTTACAGCCTTGTGCCACTATTCCAGTGAGCTCTCGTCACTGGAGCTCTCTCATTTATCTGAACCAGCAAAAGAAAAAGGAAAGTGAGGAAGAAACAGAAAAAAACAACAGCTTTTTCCTGATGGCATTTGATCCCTTGACTGTCAATTGCTTTGAGATAGTCAACATGTCTGTAGCATCCTGTCCAGACACTGCCCATATATCTGCACTGTCTCATAACATATTTTTTTATTTACATAAAGAATTGGACCATCAGTTAGCTCATACTAAACAATGCCCTGGAAATGATATAGAATCATAGAATCATAGAATGGTTTAGGTTGGAAAGGACCTTGAAGATCTTCTAGTCCCAACCTCCCTGCCATGGGCAGGGACACCTCCCACTAGACCAGGTTGCCCAAGGCCACGTCCAGCCTGGCCTTGAACACCTCCAGGGATGGGGCCTCAACAACTTCTCGGGGAAACCCGTTCCAGGGCCTTTCCCCCCTCAAAGTGAAAGACTTCTTCCTAATGTTTAATCTAAACCTGCCCTCTTCCAGTTTATATCCATTACCCCTCATCCTGTCACTGCGTGACTTAGTAAAAAGCCTTTCCCCAGCTCTCCTGTAGGCCCCCTTTAGGTACTGGAAGGCCACAATAAGATCTCCCCGGAACCTTCTCTTCTCCAGGCTGAAAAGCCCCCGCTCTTTCAGCCTCTCCTCATAGGAGAGGTGATCCAGCCCTCGGATCAACCTCGTGGCTCTCCTCTGAACATGCTCCAGCAGGTCCATGTCCTTTTTATGTTGGGGACTCCAGAGCTGGATGCAGTACTCCAGGTGGGGTCTCACGAGAGTGGAGTAGAGGGGCAGAATCCCCTCCCTCGACCTGCTGGCTGCACTCCTTTTGATGCAGCCCAGGCTACGGTTGGCCTTCTGGGCTGCGATTGCACATTGCTGACTCATGCTGAGCTTCTGGTCAATCAGCATACCCAGGTCCTTCTCCTCAGGGCTGCTCTCCAGCCATACCCCACCGAGCCTGTATTTGTGCTTGGGATTGCCCCGACGCAGATGTAGGACCTTGCACTTGGCCTTGTTGAACTGCATGAGATTGGCTTGGGCCCACCTCTCCAGCCTGTCCAGGTCCCTCTGGATGGCATCCCTTCCCTCCAGTGTGTCTGAACTGTCATTCTCTATGGACATTATGCTAATGTAATGGTAAGGAGTGTGTAGGTATGGTACGTTACTCTAAGGTAATGTACAGGGTAAGGAGATAGTGGAAAGTCAGGCCTCCAAGATTTCAAATATTCATGCTCTTACAGATCACTAGGTAAGTGTCCCACTCCCTTTTGCGCAAACAGGAAATCCAAGGCCAAGGAGCCCTGGTGCAGCAGGTTAGTTATGACATCGAGACATAGGAAACCTGGCTTTTATTGATTGTGGCAAGATTGTTGCAAAAGTTCCTTTTCTCACACAACTATAGATACTTCTCTAGTTGCTTGCTTTGCAAGTTAAGTAATTTTAGCTGTCCCAATATAGTTCAGAAGAGACAATAAATGGTTACCACCATAATTAAAACAAAACTATGACTTGTTTTAAAGACTTCCATAAAGGCAGCTGGGCATCCTGTGACCAGTCTGTTTTAAAAGCATCATCTTCTTAGTCCACAACTTTATACTAACTAGCAGAACAGGAACTCTGTCTGTAAATAGAGCTCTTGCGTGCCCCGACAGGACAAAGAGGTTTCCATAGTCAAAGTGGTCTTTATCTGGATATATGCATTTCCCATTTTACTACCTAGGCCCTAACACAAACAACAGTTATTTGTGTTTTTCTTTACTTGGTTCCCATAGAAACTTTTGCAGCCCATTAGTACACTTCTAGATTAGATGCAGTTTCTTAATTAAACTGGGGCTTGAGTCAGGATGATGTGGTTGACATCTTTCAGGCAAAGATTAAGCTAGTGTGGCTAGATTGGAAGGGAAAAAGCACACCATTTGGGGTTGTAATGCAAACTCTGTCAGGACAATCTGGTTTACTGTGCCAGAGAATGCCCTATCATATTGCCCCAAGCACCTGCCAAGACTTATTTATAGACATAGCTATAAGACATCACCCATTGCATGCATCTCAACATATGCTTCCAGATTTAAAAACTCAGAACCATTCTTGCATGTCTCTTTGCAGTGAGAATTCCCTGCTGATTTTCCCTGGGCCTTATGGATAAGAACTCTGAAATTGGCAAGAAATATGAGGCTCAATACATCTGTGCTCAGTACTAGCAATAAAAAACATTTTCTGTTGATAATCACCTGAAAGGATCTCTCTGCCCTTCCTGCAGATTTTTCTCCACACTCTCTAGCTCTTCCTAGACTTTACTTGCAAAAACTCTTGTTCTGCACAAGTGCATGTACGTCAGGTTGTAATGGTCACCTTCAGTTATTATTGTATCGGGATAAGCTCAATTAAGATGTTTTGGGCACTTCAGCAGACATTGGATCTAACATTTATTTTCTAGAGCCAGAAAGACAAAAGGGCTAACAGTACTGTGCTACTATAAATCCCAGACCAGACCAGATTTGGTGCTGGATGCAAGAGACTCCTGAAATTGTAGGACTGTCACTTTAAGTCAGTGACTTTAAGAATTAAGCTTTCAAACTATTCACAACTGCATCTTAGTTTCTTATTTGAAGGAAAGCACTAAGCTTCTGTAAAATAATCATTAGGACTTCTAGAACAGGTCTAACTGTACAAGGTTCACTAGGCAGATATCGGTAATTAATTTTTACTACAGTTGAAACATGCTAATTATTTCATGAGTTTTGAAATACCTAAGTGTGCTTCCTTCTCAATGAAAAATTTGTGCTATGGGGCTATCAATAGTTTTTCTCTGTCCAGTCAATAAGAAGGTTTTTAGGCATATGAGAATAATGCTAATCAATAGGGGAGCATTGAGGATCAGTAGCATGCATAAGGTGAGGTCTCTCATTTTCTCTTATTTGAAATTTTCAAAAATGTATTTGAAAACTGCTGAAATGAAGAAGTTAGCGATGAGATTCAAAGAATGTCCTAAGAGCATATTTTGGGGGATAGTTTTTGAAAGATTTTCATTTTGCATTTAGATGTGTTGCAGATGTAGAGCCACAAAGAAGGTGGCTAGGAGCTAACAGTGATAAAGAAAGTATTCAGTGAGGCTCCACAATTAACAACTACAGAAAGGCTTTCTGTCACTCAAAAATAAAACATCCCTGCAGTTCCTTCTCCTTAACACAATTCAAACAAAGTATGCACCCAAAGGTGCTTTTTCTTGCCAGCAGGAAAATAGGCTTCTCATTTGCCCATCAAGGTCTGTGAAGAATTTTGTGCTCTGGCAGTGTTTTAAGAGGTGATTGACTATTCATGTTCTTTACACTCAAAATGCTCTGATGTAGGCTTGGGGCAGCTGATACACCCAGAGGAAAAATCTTGTGCTCTGCCTGCACGTCAGAGCACACGCCAACACGCACACACTTGAGGTGAGGAGTGCAGTGCTGGGGTGCCCACGGCGATGGCAGGCAAGCCACTGGATACCATATCCTTCGTGGAAAGGCCCTGACACCTTCTTCTGCAAGGGCGGATGGGATGTGTAGGCAGCCTGTGCAGAGTCAGGTATCTTGCCAAAATATGGTGTGATTAGGCTAGATGTCTATGCTGGTTGAAGGGTAAGTGTGTGGGGACTGGGGCAAAAGAAGGGTTAAGTGTGGTAGAACTAATAGGGAGGAATAAGCAGCTGCAGCACTGTTTTGGCAGACGATGAAGTTGTGTAAAGCTACTCCCTAGAGAAAGAGGTACTGCTCACAGGGAAGAGAGATTCCCTTTTCAGTGGGAATGTGATCTTTTAGAGTACGCGATGGTGTAAACAAATAAAGTAGAAAATTACTGCCCTTGGTAGAAAAGTATATAAAGAGCATGCTTGCTTAATAAAGCTGATTTCGATCCTGCATATCGGAGTCTGTGTCTTCAATCCGCCACAAACAGCGCCTGAACAGGGACCTGAAGTTTCACTTCACCCAGGGCTGTAATAGCAGCATCCCACTGACCGGTGGCAGAGCCTGGGTGAACTTGGATCACTGAAAGGAAGCGGCTGAACTTGAATTGCTGAAAGGAAGCAGCTGAATTTGGTTCGCTGAAAGGAAGCGACATCATGCATGACTAATTACCTACCGCTGGATGGAGGTAAGCAGCCAGTGACCCTGGGGAACGATATCTCCCCGGAGCAGAGAACCGTAGTGAATCACAGAATCACAGAATCACAGAATGGTTAGGGTTGGAAGGGACCTCTGGAGATCATCTAGTCCAACCCCCCTGCCAGAGCAGGGTCACCTACAGCACGTTGCACAGGACAGCGTCCAGGCGGGTTTTGAATGTCTCCAGAGTGGGAGACTCCACCACCTCTCTGGGCAGCCTGTTCCAGTGCTCCACTACCCTCAAAGTAAAGAAGTTCCTTCTCATGTTAAGATGGAACTTCCTATGTTCAAGTTTATGCCCATTACCCCTCGTCCTATCACTGGGCACCACTGAAAAAAGACTGCTCCCATCCCCCTGGCATCCTCCCATTAAGTATTTGTAAGTATTAATAAGATCCCCCCTCGATCTTCTTTTCTCTAGACTAAAGAGACCCAAGTCCCTAAGCCTTTCTCCATAGGAGAGATGTTCCAATCCCCTAATCATCTTCGTTGCCCTTTGCTGGACCCTCTCCAGCAGTTCCCTGTCCTTCTTGAACTGGGGAGCCCAGAACTGGATGCAGTACTCCAGACGCGGCCTCACCAGGGCAGAGTAGAGGGGGAGGATGACCTCCCTCGACCTGCTGGCCACACTCTTCTTGATGCACCCCAGGATGCCATTCGCCTTCTTGGCCGCCAGGGCACATTGCTGGCTCATGGTCATCCTGTTGTCCACCAGGACTCCCAGGTCCCTCTCCACAGAGCTGCTCTCCAAGAGGTCAGCCCCCAACCTGTACTGGTGCATGGGGTTATTCCTCCCCAGATGCAGCACCCTACACTTGCCCTTGTTGAATTTCATCAGGTTTCATCAGGTTTCAACACCACATACAATAACTTGGTGACCTTTTTCACATTCAGTGGGCAACTACAGCCCTTTTCTACTAAATATGGCATTGTTTTTTTCTGGTTTGGTTTGGTATGGTTTGGCTTTTTTACTTGTCACCAGAAAACCAATCCTTTTCATTTTTTTTCATCTTGGGTTTTTTTCTGCCACTGCTTCTACATTCTGGGACTTCTCTGATGCTCAGAGAAAGTACTTATGATACATACCTACTGATTTCTTGCTTACAAACAATCCTGGTGTGTCCCTTGATTCAGATGATTTGTTCCTTTTAAATAAAAAGAAAGGGAGTTTTATATCTTGCTGTTTATATACAATAACTGCCAAAAAGGATATGAAGTAGGAAGCTGTGCACAGTTTCCATGAACAGTCTCTGGAATATTAGAAATCTCTTACCTTCTGTCCCTAATTGATTGCTAATAAACAACAGTTTGGCCCTTTTGATCCTGGGCCAGTCGATTCTGAGTAGGAGCTGGATTTGCGGCCCCCTCCACCCCCCTGCCCTCAGCAGCTCCAGCCTGTATGCCCAAACCAGCAGAAGTGCCAGAATGGACCTGGCCTCCGCAGTCACAGTAATGCTTTTTGATACAATCATTACCCTGATCCCTATGGGGGTTAAGGGACCATTGGGCGATGGACTGAGCGCCCTCCTTCTCGGCCGCTCCTCGGCAACACACCAGAGACTGTTTGTATTGCCTAGTGTTATCGATGCAGACTTTATGGGGGAGATTCAAATTATGCTATGGACTCCTACTCCTCCATGTCAGATTCCTGAAGGCTCACGTGTTGCACAGTTGCTGCCTTTTCGGAGCCAGGTGCCGCGATGCCTGGCGGATGCTTGTGGGGAGGGTTGTTTCTGTTCCACAGGCACTGGGCAGATTATGTGGGCCCAGAAGGTCTCCACGAGATACCCCTCCTACCTTTGTAGCCTCCGGCACTACACCCATCAACATGAGATAACTCTGGAAGGAATTATTGATACGGGTGCAGATTGTTCCATCATCTCTACAACAGTTTGACCTCCCTTGTGGCCGACTGCCAGGGTGGCTGCCTCCGTTTTTGCTATAGGGGTGGCAGTTATCCCATTGCAGAGTCGGCACAACATTTTGATTACAGGCCTGGAGGGGTGAATGGCAACTGTAAAGCCATTCATCCTCGCTAACCTAGTCACTCTATGGGGCAGAGATTGCTTGTCACAGTGGGGCCTCCACCTCCGGTTGGAATTTACGTCGTTTGGCAATCGGATGCTGAGGCTCCCTGGCAGCAGGATATCCAAGTGGTCCACAGCTCCCCTCAAATCGTCAAATTGGCAGCAGTAGTCCATGCCTTTCGCTGATGGCCAACAGATCTCAACATTTTCACTGACTCAGTTTATGTTGCTGGCCTGGTCAGCGGAATGGAATCTGCCTTTTTAAAGAAGGCCACCAATCCTCAACTGTTTACTCTTATGAGGGAATTGTTGTTTTTATTGAATTGGCAGCCACGCAAATATTTTATCATGCATGTGTGGTCCCATACTAATCTTCCAGACCCCATTGCCGAAGGTAATGCACAGGCAGATCTGGTGGCGGGCCTGGTTGTGGTCCCAAATGTTATAAGTTAGTCTCACAAAGTGAGGCGAGGAGACAGAGCCAATTAAATTTGAAGGATTTATTAGCAAGCAGCAGCAAGCAAAACAGCGCTGGGAGGCCTGGGAGTCTCACTCCGCCGACAGCGCTCACCTAGGTTACAAAAGTCTTTGGTTTTATACTCTTCTACTTCCGGTGTAGGCGTTTCTCTTAGTGGTGTACTCTGCATCTGCGCGGTTTGTTGCTAGGGAGTCGTCCTCTTTCTTCCTTTGCTTTTTGGTGGTCGCAGGGATGAAGGCTCCATGTCTTCCTGAGCCTCCCCCCTTCCCTTCCTCCCAAGTCTTATCACAATTTATGATGTTAGCATGACTCGACTGAGCCTCCCCCTTTCCTTTCCTCCCAAGTCTTTTCACAATTTATGATGTTAGCATAACTCGACCTTGCAGCTTGGCCTTGCTTGCTTAGCAGATGTTGGCTATCTTGCCCCATCCTGCCAAGCAGCTGCCTTTCATGAAACACTGTAACAATGTGAGTTTTTAGGTTTGGTGAACAAACAATACTGAGCTTGTCACACCAAACACACTTGAGCAAGCTTGTTTGTCACATGAATTTTTTCATCAAAATGCTAAGGCATTAGCTTGTCAGTTTGCTATATCCAAGGAACAGGCTCAAGCCATTATTGCCTCCTGTCCAGACTACCAGCAGGTGGCGCCGGCTGTCCCTGTTGGCATTAATCCCCGAGGTCTGTCAGCTCTAGAACTTTGGCAGGCAGACGTTACCCAGGTTCCTGATTTTGGCAGGCTGAAATACGTGCATAGAATCATAGAATCATAGAATCGCTAACGTTGGAAGGGACCTTTAAGATCATCAAGTCCAACCATCAACCTACCCTGACAAAACCACCTCTAAACCATGTCCCTAAGCACCACATCTACCCTTTTTTTAAAAACCTCCAGGAATGGAGAATCCACCACCTCCCTGTGCAGCCTATTCCAATGTCTAATAATCCTTTCAGTGAAAAAATGTTTCCTAATATCCAGTCTAAACCTCCCCTGACATAACTTGAATCCATTTCCTCTCGTCCTATCACTTTTCACCAGGGAGAAGAGGTCAGCCCCCGCCTCTTTACAACCCCCTTTCAGGTAGTTGTAGAGGGTGATAAGGTCTCCCCTCAGCCTCCTCTTCTCTGGGCTACACAACCCCAGTTCCCTAAGTCATTCCTCATAGCGCTTGCCTTCCAGACCCCTCACCAGCTTTGTATCCCTTCTCTGGAAATGGTCCAGTACCTCTATGTCCTTTTTGTACTGAGGGGCCCAAAACTGAACACAGTACTCAAGGTGAGGCCTCACCAGTGTTGAGTACAGGGGGATGATCACTTCCCTAGTCCTGCTCACCACACAATTCCTGATACAGGCTAAGATGCCGTTGGCCTTTTTGGCCACATGGGCACACTGCTGGCTCATATTCAGCCAGCTGTCCACCATCACCCCCAGGTCCTTTTCTGCCGGGCAGCTTTCCAGCCACTCTTCCCCAAGCCTGTAGCGCTGCATGGGGTTGTTGTGACCCAAGTGCAGCACCCGGCACTTGGCCTTGTTGGACCTCATACCACTGGCCTCGGCCCATCGGTCCAGCCTGTCCAGATCCCCCTGCAGAGCCATCCTACCCTCAAGCAGATCAACACACCCACCTAGCTTAGTGTCATCTGCAAACTTACTGAGGGTGCATTCGATCCCCTCATCCAGATCATTCATAAAGATATTAAAGAGAACTGGCCCAGCACCGAGCCCTGTGGGACACCACTTGTGACCAACTGGATTAACTCCATTTACCACTGCTCTCTGGGCACAGCCATCCATCCAGTTTTTTACCCAGCGAAGAGTACACTTGTCCAAGCCATGAGCAGCCAGTTTCTCCAGGAGAATGCTGTGGGAAACTGTGTCAAAAGCCTTGCAAAAATCCAGGTAGATAACATCCACAGCTTTTCCCTCATCCACTAAGTGGGTCACCTTATCATAGAAGGAGATCAGGTTGGTCAGGCATGACCTGCCTTTCATAAACCCATGCTGAGTGGGCCTGATCACCCTGCTCTCCTGCACGTGTCGTGTAACAGCACCGAGGATAATCTGTTCCATGACCTTCCCAGGCACTGAGGTCATACTGACTAGCCTGTAGTTCCCTGGATCCTCCTTCC
>NW_009648053.1:368577-378449 GCF_000708025.1 Charadrius vociferus
CCCATAGATTTGTGTACCTCCAGGTGCTGAAGCAGGTCCCTCACCATTTTCCTTTGGATTACAGGGGTTTCATTCTGCTCCCCATCCCTCTCTTCTAGCTCAGGGGTCTGGGTACTCAGGGAACAACTGGTCCTACTGCTGAAGACTGAGGCAAAGATGGCACTAAGTACCTCAGCCTTTTCCTCACCCTTGGTCACTATGTTACTTCCCGTCTAGCAGAGGACAGAGATTATCCTTAGTCCTCTTTTTATTGCTAATATATTTATAGAAACTTTTTTGTTGTCCTTGACAGCAGAAGCCAGGTTTAGCTCTAGCTGGGCTTTGGCCCTCCTGATTTTTTCCATACATAGCGGCTTGACTTTTGGCACAAGGGGACAGCCTGCTCCTGTGCCTCTAAGACTGCTTTCTTGAAAAACATCCAGGCTTCCTGGCTCCTTTGCCCTGGAGGACTGCCTCCCAGGGGACTTTGTCAACCAGGCTCCTGACTTTTGGCACAAGGGGACAGCCTGCTCCTGTGCCTCTAAGACTGCTTTCTTGAAAAACATCCAGGCTTCCTGGCTCCTTTGCCCTGGAGGACTGCCTCCCAGGGGACTTTGTCAACCAGGCTCCTGAAAAGCCCAAAGTCTGTGCTCCGGAAGTCCAAGGTAGCAGTTCTACTGGCCCCTCTCCTTGCTTCTCCCAGAATTGAAAATTCTATCATTTCATGATCACTGTTCCCAAGACAGCCTCCAACTGTCACATCCCCCAGAAGACCTTCCCTGTTTACAAACAGCAGGTCCAGCAAGTCACCTTTCCTAGTCAGCTCCCTCACCAGCTGCATGTGTCAGTGGACACATTTTTGGCATGTATTTTTGCCTTCTGTCATACAGGTGAGTGAGCTAGAGATGTAGTTCAGCATCTAGCAGCTGCCTTTGCGGCATTGGGTGTCCCATGATGCATTACGACTGATAATGGTCCTGGTTATATGACCCGTCAGACAACACGCTTTTTCCAGGTGTGGGGGGTTTCCCACGTTACAGGTATTCCCTATTCTCCTACTGGCCAAACCATCATGGAATGGGCCCATGGGATGCTCAAAGCCATGTTGCAAAAACAAAAAGGAGGAATGGCCCTAGGCACACTGCCAGAACGTTCAGCAAAATCATTATATGTGTTGAATTTTTTAAATCGATGGACGGACAGAGAGCCGGAAATGATTAAACACTTTACTTCTCTCACGGAGGGGCTGCAAGCAGTCTCTCCATGGGAGAAAGTACAGGTGATGATCAAAAATATGATGAATAACCAATAGGAAGGTCCATACCCACTGATAACTTGGGGTCAAGATACCCTTGTGTCTCCACAGATACTGGACCAAGATGTACCCCAGCAAGATGGGTCCGACCATCGCTGAAGTCATCCTCGTCATCATGATGACAGCAGAACCAGGAGATGGGATATGGATCCCACTGGCACCCAAGGAAAACATCTGGGTAACTTTGGCAAACAAGACTGACCAGGACACCCTGTGCCTTTCACTGGCTACCCCAGGAAACCCCTTTTTGACTAGTCAGTGTCCCAGTGGACAACTAGCCAAGCCACGAACAAGCAAGGTATTTCGGAAACTCATTGTGTTTGGCTGATAACTGGGATAGGTGGGCTCCTTACTTGCCACCCCTGCCCCAAGAGCCACAGGAGATTGAACTCCTAGGCTCAATCAAAATGGATAGCTGTCTATTTTTTAATTATACTGACCAGAATCAATCTATAGTGTAAAATGTTAGTTCTTCTCTGTTGATATATAGAAATAACATAGCCTGGTGCAACTAAACCAGCAGTACTGTCTCCAGCAATGTGCCTTTACAACTCCCACAGAAGGTCGCCTTTATCTGTGGTGATCGAGCTTGGGGAGGTATACCTTCACATATACAGGGAGGGCCTTGTAGTCTGGGAAGACTTATGCTGTTGACCCCAAATACATCAATGATTATGAATTTTACAAAGCATCATCAATGCCCCAAACGATCGGTCCACACCTTTCAGAGCAAATGCAACAATAATGTGGAGTTTTGGAGTAGAGGGGAGACAATTACGGCCTCTATATTTGCACCAGGAGTTGCCGCTTCGCAAGCTTTAGCCACGTTGAATAAATTAGGATGCTGGCTTGCCCAAACAGAGCAATTCCACGTCACTGGCTCTATCTAGCTTATTAATGGATGTAGATTCGGTTAGACATGCTACTTTGCAGAACCGCACTTTTTACCATGCCTTTTACAATGTATGCAGAGAATGGTGGAAAAATCAATAAACACAGTGATAATTGTTCAACAAAACAAAAGAGGGGTAGTTGTGGGGACTGAGGCAAAAGAAGGGTTAAGTGTGGTAGGGGAAATAGGGGGGAATAAATAAATAGGGGGGAATAAGCAGCTGCAGCACTCTTTTGGCAGACGAGGAAGTTGTGTGAAGCTGCTTCCTAGATAAGGAGGTTCTGCTCACACTTGGTAGTTGCTTTTAGCAACAATTGGAGAGAGCATTATGAGGGAGATAGAGCTGACATAGCATTACCATGTCCCAACATGCTGCTAGGCAGAAGCCTCTACATTCAAAATCAAATTCAAACCAAGGTACTGCCACAAAAATATATTTGGGCTATTGTCCTGGTTCTGGAAGGGATGGGGTTAATTTCCCCAAGGAGCCGGCAGGGGGCAGGTATTCCATACCAGGTGACCCATGCCCAGGCTATAAGAGGAGCCAGCCGGGGGAGAGGAGAGCAGTTGCCACTTGGGGGTGGGCTGTGGTGGTGCAGGTCCAGTCAGTGTGCTTTGTGGTGCGCTTCACAGGGGTACTGTAATCGCGTTTTCATCTTCCCTTTTGCTGTTCTGTTAAACTGCATTATTTTAACCCATGAGTTTTGCCCTGACAATTTCTTTTTCCACAACAGTGGGAGTTGCGCGAGCGGCTGTGTGGTTCTTTGTTGCTGGCTGAGGCCAAACCACGACAGTTATAAAAATGCTAGAGTTCAAACAGTAAATTTTTAGGTTAGAATCCTAAACCAACATTAAGCCAAATTCAAGTTTAGCATGTAAACTGAAGTTTCTCCCTAAGGATGATACACATTTGGAGAGTCCCTATCTCTATAGACAACACAGTGAACACACATTTTAATACTAATTTTGGCACTTAAACACATTGAGTTTTTGTTAAATAATACTGACTCAATATAGAACTTCCAGTTCAACTTTCCACCCTTCCTGGAAACAATGAACCAGTTCTTTATTTTTTTTTAATTGACTTCTGTTAACATAGAACTATTACCAGCAAAATCTGTATAGTAAAAATGAAAATACAAGTAGATGGCTCATTTCCTTCAAGCTAAAATTGTTTATCTTGCAATATTTTATATGCATTCTTTGGTAGGCAGATAACACAGCTGTCTTGGCTAACCAGCCAAGTTATTTTGAGAGTCTTGTGGAAAGTTTTCCAATTTTAAAAGATTATGTACGTGTGTGTATATTTATGTATAAAAATCAGTGCTAAACATAACAGATGAAGGGTTTCAACATCATATATTGTAAGGAAAGAAGGGATCTGGGGAAAGCCTGTGTGGAGAGCTGCCATGCTGCCACGTAAATAAGCAGGATGAAGACAGAACTATCTTGTTTACAGCACTGTGAAAGCACAAAGTACACAAAAGAGAGTACATAATAGCTTACACCTTCTTCCTCTGTGCTAAACTACCATTTTAGATCTAGCCAGAAAGATATAGTATACAGGTGCAATACAAACATTACTCTGTGTGTCATTTTTTCCACAGGAGATGTAGATCTCACATTTGTAATGCTGTCTCCATCTAATCTAAACCTACAGTTTAGAAACAGAACATGTGTTCTCTTCAAAACAGGTCAGTCACTTGGGTTTCAGTTTACTCCTAGAGGTCCTGACCACAGGGATGACAAACCCCCACTCGTTCACACTCTTAGCCAGCTGCCTTAGCACCACTGCCAAACGAAGATGAATTGGGACAACACTTCTGAAAAAACATATGTAATGTACCCTAGAAAAGTAGAACTGTAAGAATGTTCAATTTTGCAAAGCATATAGTCGAACATTTTAATTATGTCAGGAGACAGCAGGCAGCAACAGCAAAGTGGATGTAGCTAGGTCTTTCGTAGACCTAAAAATCCCTACGAGAACTGAAATACCATAACAGAATGTTGCATCCCTAATTACTGTATAAGCTTACTTTAAAGGTCAACAATATTGTAATTTTGATTTCAGTAGAGTAGTAATTATGTTCTGGTGGAAAAATGCATTGCTTTCTATTGTAGTAAATTCATTTTGGGCAGAGATAGGTTTACTTACTACAAAATAAGTCTTAGTTCAAAAAATGTTATTTTCATTGAATTTTATCGAATTGATGAAATACCCCATAAACTATTACAACTTTCCTATTCCTTGTCTGACCAATGCCCAAAGCAGGGACAGAAAGGAAGTTCCTATGGAGGAGTAAGCAGCAACTCTGACATAAACCAGTATAAACATTGTCCTTCATACTTTATTCCACGTTATAATGATTGCTTTCTAGATGTATAGTAATTAGCTCTGATTTGAATGTCATTGAAAGGTGTTAATTATTTAATGAGTTTTGAACTGCCCTTTCTTTAAAAAAAAAAAATCAAATCCCCAAACCTGCATTGCTTAATAAATGGCAGTCTTGTTCTAAGAGAGAATCAAAAATGTACACCATATTTAAAAAAAAACGTTCAGTTTTTTTGAGTTCTTTTGTCCAGCACTAGGAAGACAGCAAGCTATTTGCAAGGTCATTCAAAGGGCAGTCATTGCTTTCTCTGAAACAGAAAAACTAAAGAAGAGTACTGTCATGAAAAGTGATCTGCTAGATAGGATAGGAAGGAAATAGGATGTTTTGAATAGCCAGCCTCTGTTGCCTTCACAGACACGCACACAAACACAAACTGTAATAGAATGGAGCAGATACATGAAATTATCTTTAAGACACATAGACACTTATGCAACGCAGCATAAAGAGACAAAGAAGGAAAATACCTGGGAAATAATAGCTGGGAGGATGTTAACACACTTAAATGTTGGGAATTGAACTAAAAGGTGCCCAGAATTTAAGAGTAAAGGTTCAAAAATCTGACACATGAATTACTAAGATCTAAAAACAACTGCCACACTGCGTAGAATTCACTGGATTTCAGAGTTTACTAAAACTAGTTATCTTGAAATGTAGTGGTTCCTCAAATATAGAGCAATCATTATAAACTACTTATTAAGAACTAGGCAAGAGATAATTTTGGTGGAATTTGATGGGTATGCAGAAGAAATCATTATGGGAACTAGAAACTGTACTTCTTGAAAGGGTAAGAATGTCTCTATTAAGTGGAAGACACACTTAAAAAGAGAGCTTTTCTGATAAAGTACATTTGTTCCCAATTCTGTCCCCTAGAAGAATATCAGCATGTATTTGTGGGGAAAATAAGTTAATGCTGAGAAAAACAAATCATTGTCTTTCAATGCAAAATAATTCTAAAGCATTAACAGTGCATTTTTTTTATCCATAGTTATGAAACTGATTAGTTGAGAATGCCAGTTCTTCTTTTCAGCAGGTGAAAGGGTGAAATGGCTTCCCTGAGCTATTACGGGCTGCTGGTATGACAACAAGGGTGCAAAACTAGTCTTACAACCCCTAGCTACTTTCCACATCCACTAGGTTGGAATTTTTCATTTCCCAAAGAGCCCAACCAACCAGATCAAAAACCCACAGAGATAGGTTTACTTACTACAAAATAAGTCTTAGTTCCAAAAATGTTATTTTCGTTGAATTTTACTGAATTGATGAAAGACCCCATGAACTATTACAACTTTCCTATTCCTTGTCTAAGCAATGCCCAAAGCAAGGACAGAAAGGAAGGTCCTATGGAGGTAACCAGCTGGCCAGAGTTAAGATCTCTGGCAGTGAGTCAGGTCACAGAAAAATCCCTTTGCTAACTCAGTATTGTGACTATCAGATTGGTGGAGCAGTATCTTTCTGTGCTTTCTGAAAGAGTGGCAGATCTACCCCATTCTCTTCCAAAAGGTAAGTAGCAAGATATAACAGTCTGTCTTTATTTTTTTTTGGAACGCTACCCCTATCACAAGCCTCTCCCTCTTTCTTATCATCCTAGGCACATTTAGGATGCTGTGGTTTTAACTCCAAACAGCTGTTGGTTTAACCCCAGCCAGCAACTAAGCCCCACACCGCAGCTCACTCACTCCTTCCTATGGGATGGGAAAGAGAATCAGAACGGTAAAAGTGCGAAAACTTGTCTGTTGAGATAGATGGTTTAAAAAGTAAAGCAAAAGCTGTGCACACAAGCAGAGCAAAATAAGGAGATCATTCACTGCTTTCCATTGGCAGGCAGATGTTTAGGGCCATCTCCAGGAGAGCAGAGCTCTATCATGCATAACAGTTATTTGGGAAGACAAATGGCATCATTCCAAATTTCCTTCTCCCCCCCTCTTCTCAACTTTTATTGCTGAGCATAATTTTATGTGGTATGGAGTATCCCTTTGGTCAGTTGGGGTCAGCTGTCCCAGCTGTGTCCCCTCCAAACTCCATGTTCACCACCAGCTCGCTTGCTGGTGGGGCAGTGTGAGGAGCACTAAGGGACTTGATACTGTATAAGCACTGTTAAAAAAAAAAGTATCAGTTTAATGGTGTGGTGTGATTACAGCCAGCAATGCTGACTCACTGCTCTGCTGTGCTTTCCTAGCTTTCAGCATTTTATTACCTTGACTGTGAACTCATGAGGGAGGTGTGGTGGTGTAATTCCTGCCCCTCTTCCTTAGGCCACTTGGTACTTGCACGATTTCCTCCCCACCTGGGCCACATAATAATACAATGACCAGTACAATACGTAGTGGTCTAACATGAAAGAAAGAAAGGGTGGAGAACAACGGACTAGATCACTACGGCAACCCCTTAGTGTATCTGGTTCCCATGGCTCCTGCCATTTAAAGGTGGGAAGTAACAGACTAGAACACTATGGCAACCCCTTAGTGTACCTTGTTCCCATGGCTTCTACCATTTGAAGATAATAACTATAATCGATCGCTCCTGACAACATATGGATCATGGCCACAGAGAGGGGGGTGCCAGGACCACAAGTCTTAGCAAGTCCTGGGCTTGCATAACTGATGGAAAGTACCAGAACACTCCGTTGTCCAAACTGGGCCAGAGTGGAAAGATACCTGATGAAAGTCAGTTATCTTGGATCCTGTAAGTAGTGATTCTAGTAAAGACACCTTGAGATCTTCTGGATCGCAGCAGGCTGTTGCCAGTACCTCCCCTGAGTTGGGACGCTGCTCAGGCTGACACCTTGAGGACTAGATGGTCAGAGTGAGGTAACCCCTCTCGAGCCTCAATTATTGCCCGCTGATGAATGTTGATGTATTGTGAGTATTTGCTCTAACTCGAGAAAATAGAAATTTTAACTATAGGCTAGCCTCTCTTTCATCCACCTCTCCACGTATATATTTATGATAAATATACATTAGCTGTATGTATGTGGATGTTCTTCCATTTGTCTGTGCACCCGTTAGCCACAGGAGTTACAAGGCGTGCCCGCTGGCTCATTAGAGTTATGCGATATTAAGAGATCTTTGATCTCAGAGGTTATACACTGGTGTGTGTGCGTGTGCGCACACACGTATTTATATGCTTTGCTTATGTGTATATGCATTAATTTGAGATCTATGCTTTTTCTCATATATATATGTATTGATTTGGGATCTTAATAGTAAGTTAGTATGAATCTTGCCATCTTCGAATCTATAATTAACTCCCCATTCTGTTATTTTGTTAAATCACTTGTAAACCTTGAAATCAGTTAATGACTAAGTGCTGCTAAAATTCAATCTTGTGATCTACCTCAAATCATTAAAAAATTTTAAATCGCTGCTACATCATGACTGTGCCAAATACTTCCGTGACAGGAGGGCACACCTTTTTTGTCTTTTCCTGTTTAGTTGGATAGTAACTCTTGCAAAGAGCCCCTAGATGTTGCTCGGTATTTTTGCAACTGATGAAGATCAGGATGATCTGTGAAAGTGACTTCTCCCTTCACTTAATAGCTCTGTTTTAGTAAGTGATAAAAATAAAGAGGGCCTATAATTAAACTTCTTCAAGCTATTTCTCTTTACTTTTTTTTTTTTTTTTTTAAATCATACTTAGGGAAGACTTTTGAAAACCATGTTTAAAATAAAAAACAGAAAGAAGTCTAACATCTGCTTCAAAGTCCCTACGGCCTTATTGTCAGAACTTAAATATCTGATTTCTCTGTTTCATATTAAAGTAATTCTGGATGTACTTCATTCTGCAAAACAAATTACAGGGCAAGCTTTAAGCCACAGGTGATGAGTACAGGTGAAACCATCCCAACCCAAAGCGGGCACCCTAGTACAGTTGGCCATTCTGCAACAGACCTGGCACAATACTTTCCAGTTCTTCACCTGTTGTCCGTTCAGTTGAGTCAGTGCCTCATCAGGTCAAATTCACTTCAGCAAGTGAAGCAGGAGGTACTGTTGGCAATTTGTTCTCTGCCATTCTACATTTGTCTGACCAAAGTGATAAACAGTGGACTTTGTCAGACACAATGTCCAAACCAGCAGTAAGTTTTCTGAAAGTATGAGGGTTTTTCTTTAATTACTTTTAAAGAAAATAAGGCTGAACTCTAAAACCTACAGACAAGGATTCTTCCTTTTCAGCACAACAATCTCCTGCTGGAGATTACAGGGAATCCAGACACAGTGACAGTGACGTTGCTCCTACGCTTTTTTCAGAGCTGGCTAGATGTGGTACACAAGGAAGAAAATTTAAGACCAGAAAAATGTTTGTAACAAATCCAGTTCTCCCCAAAAGGGATCAGAGTTTCAACAAACTTCTCAATTTTGCTTCAGGAAAAGCAAACAGAAAAAAAAAATATCATTTCATATCAATTGAACCTAACAAAAGTTATTTCTGTACACCAGATATTTAACTCCTTCACTGCCCACTTCTCTGTTGTGACACACAGCCTCCTGGTAACTAGTTGTCATGGTTTGGCCTCAGCCGGGAACAAAGAACCACGCGGCTGCTCGTGCAACTCCCACAGCCGTGGGCAGAATCAGAAGGAATAAGGCAGAAACTCGTGGGTTGAGATAAAAGCAGTTTAACAGAACAGCAAAAGCAAGAGAAAACAATAACAGTAACACCGGTAAAGGAATATACGAACGCGATTACAGTGCCGCCGCTCCCTGAGCTGACCCGCACCTCTGAAGCCCGCTCCAGCCTCGACTTCCTGGCCCTTCCCCCGGCTAGCCCGCCCCCAAACCTGGGCATGTGTTACATGGCATGGAATACCTGTATCCCCTGCTGGCTCCTTGGGAAAATTAACCCGATCCCTGCCAGAACCAGGACATTATCCACCCCTTATTCCATACCATCTACACCATGCCCAGATCTTACAGTTCCCAATGAATTACCACCACTTTCCCCTATCTATATATTATATGTACATATATACACATACAGATTTAATTCCCATAGTCTGTGGACCATCCCTCTAAAATGTCCATTACTGTGGGCTCCCTCTGTGAGAACAGTTTCTCAGGGCGCGTGAGATGGTGTGTGGTGCTGGACCGGTGCGTGCTGTATTCGGAGCTCGTGGTTGGTATACCTGGTGCAGTCCACGCCCGTGGTCTGCAGGTTGAAGATGTCAATCTCAAGGAAGTTGCTGGGCACCAGCTGCTGAGGTCAGTCCTTCTTGCATCATCCCTGCACTTTACTCAGTCTTATCAAAGTCCATCTGTCATTGGTTTGGGTGATTCTTACTGGAGTACCATTGATAGCA
>NW_009648053.1:383967-388026 GCF_000708025.1 Charadrius vociferus
CCCCCCCCCAAACCTGGGCATGTGTTACATGGCATGGAATACCTGTATCCCCTGCTGGCTCCTTGGGAAAATTAACCCCATCCCTGCCAGAACCAGGACACTAGTCAACCAGGACCCCTAAACTGTAGTGACAAATAGGGGACTCATGAGAACGTAGAGGAGTAACTCTTCATAAGTGACACAGGCTTCCCATCTCTTGTCAAATGGAGAATGAGGTCTTGCTTT
The DNA here is from genome assembly GCF_000708025.1 of Charadrius vociferus. NCBI lineage: Eukaryota > Metazoa > Chordata > Aves > Charadriiformes > Charadriidae > Charadrius > Charadrius vociferus. The sequence continues at coordinate 384,193 of NW_009648053.1, forward strand.
GAGAAGTCAGAGGCTGCCAGATTTTGTGCTGTTCCATAGCAAGGTGTAACACAGTATTTGATGTACTATTCAGAACATGATTTGAACAAACAGAAAAAAAAATAAGAGTTGGATACAGAGTAGTGTGCTTCTTTGCTGGGGGCATGTCCAACTGTATGCCTGAGGTAGGAAAATAGGGGAGATGTATAGTGAATCTGGATAACACCTTTGAGGGGAGAAGTTCCAAGCAGTAAAAGACCAAGGACATAAAATGGATCCTAGGGCTATTCTGTGTAACAGCCCACCCAAGGATTTTGTTAAAGTATTTGCTGGTGCTTTTCACTGTCCAAGTGCTCCTTCTACCTGGCACACAACAAAAAGAACAGCAAAAAGAACAGGGCTGGGACATCCGGACCACAGGGAACGTGCCAGGTGCCATAAAAATGTAGTCAGAAGGCAGAGTCACAGCCTTTCCCTGAACTAGCTGAGTGGCATCTTTTCCTTGAGACAGTCCCACATAGATGTGTGAATTGTGCTAAGTGGTGAGTTGGGCATGGGATTGCCAAGAAGGTCAGCATTGTTCCCCTGAGCACTGAGCAGCCATGTTGTTTTCAGCAAAGTGCTTGGCGTGGGCCCCATTCCTATGACAAAGTCCCTCTTGAACAACACGGTGTTGGTTGATGAGAAACTCAACATGACCTGGCAATGTGCTCTCGCAGCCCAGAAGGCCAACTGTATCCTGGGCTGCATCAAAAGAAGCATGGCCAGCAGCTTACTTAACAAGTTCTCCTCCCAGAACAGTTTGAAAAAGTGCAGGATCTTTGTGCTCTAAGTTGCACGACTGTCTGACAGCAGGACTGCCTGTCCACTAGGAATTTTCTTAAAGTAGGACTCATGAATTTAAGCAGTCGAATTCCCCAGCTGCTCATGCTAAAGACAAAAGGGTAGCAAATTTATTTAACCACAGCCTCAAGGGGCATAATTCATTATTAATTTTACCAATGTCAATGTCCTGAATGTAAAAGAGTTTGGAACACAGGTGTCTAATCAGGAAAGCAACACTGTAATTTTGATTGTTTTCCCCGTTCTTTAACTTATGACAAGAAAAAGAAAATAAACTAAACCAATGGATTTGATTGGTGTAGTGGAAAAATCTGCCCAAAGACATCATTAGAGAATGCTTCCATGAATCTTTGGAATTGTTTCTGACTTCATATACAAATACTCCTTCCCTCCTAACCTTATTTTGTCATGCAATAGTTGTGGTAGTGACAATGGTTAATCACAGATATGAAGAAAAGCAAGGACTTCAAGAGGTCACATATACTGCCCCCTTGAATCCAGGACAGAATTAATTTTATCTGAATTCACTGGCAAGTTTCTTAAAACCCATTTTAGAAACTCCTGTCACCAGATACTCCACCACTTCTCTGCATATCAGCCACCAGGATAAGGAGGAAGATTTTCCTAGTATCTAACCTCATTTTCTGTGCTGTCAATTAAGCTAATTACTGATTATCCTGCCTTTGAAGAAGTAGAACTGATTAGGAAGTCACATTTTCACTCCACATTTTTGGAGGAATTCCAGCCTCCAAATTCTGTTGTTATCCCAGACTAGAGCAAGAAGCCAAAGTGTAACCTTTTTCCTCAAAATTAAAATGTCTAATTTTAGATTAGGATGACCAAAAAGTTTTCAAGAACATCAAAACATTTGTCTAATTATCCTTTCATATAATAACCTGCATGTAATCATTCAAAGATACTATTTTAACATTACCGAAATGGAACAAGAAAGCTGAAACAATCTGTTTCATCTTTCCTGCTGGAGTTGCTAGTGAAATTTTTACATGCCTGTGGCTTGTTTGCTTTTCAAATAAATTAATAAATTATGTTATCTGTTGGAAGACTACTAAGTCTTCGGTAGATTACAGTCAATAGCTTGTTTGATAATTTGTTTCCAAGGACAGTGATTGTTAAAAGAGAAGCTATCCTGTTACTTGCAATGAAAACCTGTATTAAACTATTACATGAAAATCATCACAGAATAAGATTCTGTTAAATCTTACTGAGGTTCCTTTACTACTATCACCAATCTCCGAACCCTTAGTTTCAGGACATATGTAGACATGTGGGTATGAAACTGCTGGAGTTGAGATATGAAATTTACACCAGAGATCTGTAACACCCTTGAAGTCTTTGATGTTGCACTCTTTGCTGAGCTGCTTGAACTAAACATTCGTAGGGAGCAAAGAGGGAGGAGGGGGAATAGCAGATCTACTTTCTTCCCTTTGAATTGTGAGCTGAACAGTCTTTCAAAGAATCACAGAATCACAGAATGGTCAGGGTTGGAAGGGACCTCTGGAGATCATCTAGTCCAACCCCCCTGCCAGAGCAGGGTCACCTACAGCAGGTTGCATAGGACGGTGTCCTGTCAGGTTTTGAATGTTTCCAGTGTGGGACACTCCACAACAACCCTGGGCAGCCTGTTCCAGTGTCCTGCCACCCTCAAAGCAAAGAAGCTCCTCCTCATGTTAAGATGGAACTGCCTATGTTCAAGTTTGTGCCCATTACCTCTTGTCCTATCACTGGGCATGACTGGAAAAAGACTGTTACCATCCACCTGGCACCCTCCCTTTAAATGTTTATAAGTATTGGTAAGATCCCTCCTCAGTCTTCTCTTCTCTAGACTAAAGATAGATAACGTCCACTGCCCTCCCCTCATCCAGTCAATTCATCATAGAAGGCTATCAGATTAGTCAGGCACGACTTCCTCTTGGTGAATCCATGTTGACTACTTCTGATAAACTTCTTTTCATCCAGATGCTTGGAGATGACACCCAGAACAAGCTGTTCCATCATCTTTCCAGGGATGGCGGTGAGGCTGACCAGCCTGTAGTTTCCCGGCTCATCCTTCTTGCCCTTTTTGAAGACTGGATTGATATTGGCTTTCCTCCAGTCTTCACACACCTCACCTGTTCTCCAGGACCTTTCAAAGATGATGGAGAGTGGCCCAGCAATGACTTCCCCCAGCTCCCTCAGCACCCATGGGTGCATCCCATCAGGACCAATGGACCTGTGGGTATCCAGTTTACTTAATTGTTCTCTAACTTGTTCTTCTTCAACAAAGGGAAAGTCTTGCTTCCTCCAGACCTTCTCTGTTACTCACAAAGCTCAGAGGGTTGTGGTTAGTGGTGCAGAGTCTAGTTGGAGGTCAGTAACAAGTGGTGTTCCTCAGGGATCTGCACTGGGTCCAGTCCTGTTCAATACGTTCATCAATGACCTGGGTGAAGGGATAAACTGTACCATCAGCAAGTTTGCTGATGACACAAAACTGGGAGGAGTGGCTGACACACAAGATGTCTGTGCTGCCTTACAGCATGACCTGGACAGGCTGGAGAGTTGGGCAGAGAGAAACCTTCTGAAGTTGAGCAAGGGCAAGTGCAGGGTACTGCACCAGGGGAGGAATAACCCCATGTATCAGTACAAGTTGGGGGATGACCTCCTGGAGAGCAGCTCTGTGGAAAGAGACCTGGGAGTCCTGGTGGACAACAGGATGACCATGAGCCAGCAAGGTGTCCTGGTGGCCAAGAAAGTGAATGGCATCCTGGGGTGCATCAAGAAGATTGTGGCCAGCAGGTCGAGGGAGGTCATCCTCCCCCTCTACTCTGCCCTGGTGAGGCCGCATCTGGAGTATTGTGCCCACTTCTGGGCTCCCCAGTTCAAGAAAGACAGGGATCTGCTGGAGAGAGTCCAGCAAAGGCTCACAAAGACGATTAGGGGATTGGAACATCGCTCTTATGAGGAAAGACTGAGGGAATTTGGTCTCTTTAGTCTAGAGAAAAGAAGATTGAGGGG
>NW_009648053.1:388432-400565 GCF_000708025.1 Charadrius vociferus
GAATGGCATCCTGGGGTGCATCAAGAAGATTGTGGCCAGCAGGTCGAGGGAGGTCATCCTCCCCCTCTACTCTGCCCTGGTGAGGCCGCATCTGGAGTATTGTGCCCACTTCTGGGCTCGCCAGTTCAAGAAAGACAGGGATCTGCTGGAGAGAGTCCAGCAAAGGCTCACAAAGACGATTAGGGGATTGGAACATCGCTCTTATGAGGAAAGACTGAGGGAATTTGGTCTCTTTAGTCTAGAGAAAAGAAGATTGAGGGGTGATCTTATTAATGCTTATACTTAAAGGGAGGGTGTGAGGTGGATGGGAACAGTCATTTTTCAGTGGTGTCCAGTGACAGGATGAGAGGTAACTGGCACAAACTTGAACATAGGAAGTTCCATCTTAACATGAGGAGGAAGTTCTTTACTTTGAGGGTCGTAGAGGCCTGCAACAGGCTGCCCAGAGAGGTTGTGGAGTCTCCCACTCTGGAGACATTCAAAACTGCCTGGACACCATCCTGTGCAACCTGTTGTAGGTGACCCTGCTCTGGCAGGGGGGTTGGACTAGATGATCTCCAGAGGTCCCTTCTAACCCTGACCGTTCTGCAATTCTGTGTTCTGTTCTGTGATTCTGTAATAATAGTAAATACCACACTTCCTGTATTCAACTCAAACTTCTGCAGTGTTCTCCTAGATTTTAAGAAGTTTATAGTATTAAGTCCAACCCACTCTGAAGTACAAGAATCTTAAAGTTACAGGCCATTTATATCTTTGCATATTTAGGGTATTTAAGTCACCAAGTTTTAGGTTTCTCAAAGGACCTCACTAATCAATATGTTTTTATTGACAGAATCTCCAGGGGTGATGAATCCCACCTATTTCACATGCTTACTCAAACATAGAACTAGCCATTCTCTGGATGTCTCTGCTCAACATAGAGGGAACCTAGACAACCATTTCAGACTATGTACACAAGTTACAGAAGGTTAAAATTGGCTGTGATGAGTGTCACCAGTACTTAGTAGCCCATGTCTTGGACACACGGAATTAATGGACTTGAATAAAAAGCATAAATTAATGCAGGGTTTGCTGTCCTCTGTTTCTGGCAGATGATGTATGCATTGACTTTTGGGTTTCTTTGGAGGAGCACTGAACTTAGAAAAATGAGCAAAGAAGGTGTGACTTCCTTACTAAGAGGAACTTTTTATTTGATACCTGCTGCCATAAAGAGACAGAATATATTGCCCCGGATTTCCTTGTCAGGATTACCTGCAATAACATTAGTATTGGCAGCTAGTAGCAATTTGGTAGGAGCTGTAGCAAACCCCTTGTTCCCTGTGTACTCTGTACCCATTTATACAATTGCAGCTTCTGATGGTAAAACACAGTTTTGTCCACTGGGTACTGAGCTGTGATATATTTCTGTCATCAGTGCCAAAGGCTTGCTGCAACTATAAGAGGCCACTTCTTACTGATAAAACACTGCCACACTGAGTCTTGTTCCACTATGGCAAGCCAAAGTAAAGGCTGTTGGAGTAATAATGAGAAGTGCTAAGCAGCCAGCACTGCTGTAGTTCTGAATAGTATCCCCAGGCAGTAAGACATGTAAAGATCTATCTAGTTCATGTGCTGTCAAAAAATGTTAATGGAGCAGGAAAGACAATTTGCAGGGAAATCACTTGTAAGGTAAACAGTAAAAGGGTGAGCTGAACACTAACTTATATTCCTGACTCATTAAAAAAAGTATCATTCAGCTGACAAAGTAAGTACCAGTTGTATGTCTTTACTACTGTAGTGGTTTAGCCTCAGCCAGCAAGAAAGAGCCATGGAGCCCCTTTCTCAACCCTCCACAGCTGTTGGGAGAATTGGAAGATAAAGGCAAAACTCATGGGTTGAGATAAAGGCAGCTTAACAGAACAGCAAAGGAAAGAGGAAAACAAGAACAGTAACACTGATAGAGGAGTATACGAACGCAATTACTGTACCACTGCTCACCAACCAGACCAGGAAGCCCCAGCCTACTCCCAAGTGGCATCATCCTGCCCCCTTCCCCAGCCAGCTCACCGGCTATAGACTGGGCATGGCATCACATGGTATGGAATACCTGTGTCCCAGCTCCTTGGGAAAATTGACCCTATACTGAAAGACAGTCTTTACTAAAGGGGTAGTTCCACTTAATCTAACTTCAGAAGGGTAAAAGTGGGTTGCCTAGGTCTCAGTGAGCTGGCTAGCCTCCCTTTATATTCAACTGAGAGAGAGAGTAACCTCCAGGGTGATGCGTCTCAACCGTTTTAGATACTTGTCTTAAAATGGGGTGAATCTTGAGATGCTTCTGCCTCCCTATAGGAAGCCTGCACAATTACCTTATGGTTAGATAACTGTAAGTGAGATGCCTACAGCTCAGTGAAATGAATCTTAGTTTTCTAAGTAGATATCCAACATCTGACTGATTATCTACCAGGAGAGGACTGCAGATGTTGTTACTTAACATATGGGGATAATTTTCCTCCTCAAAGTTAATTCTGAAGTGCAGTCAGTGGTGCTACATTTATATCACTTTAAGAGCGTGAAAAAGCTAGAGCACAGAGCACCAAATGGTCTGCATTATTTTTGAAAAAAAGGAAATAATTGTCTTTAAAAAATGAGGGTGGAAAGGACCGCAAAAGGTCCTTGATACATCCTGCTGCCCAAAGGCAAGAACAGCCTGATGTAATTGAAATCTAACAGATACTCATTTCTCTTGTTCATTAAAACCTTGAATCCACTGCTTCCACAGGCATGTGTGTCCAGCACTTTACAATCTCCATCAGCTCTTGAGTCCTTCTGTTCTGTTTGCTGTTCTTTTACAGCAGAAAAGAATTTGTGCAGTTATCAACCAAAGCCTTCCCATGGCTAGTTTTGCTGGGATTCAGATACATTATGTGTGTGAAATTAATGTACTTTAATTTGAAAAACTGAGTGTGGCTGACAAACAATTAATAAGAGCAGAGCAATTTGATTAAATTACACAGATAGCTAAGGTCTGTAATACTGTTAAAGAGTATGAGTACCTTACAAGCACTACTGACAGAAAATCATGAAGCACTTTGTGCGGGGGAAGTGAAATCAGAGAAAGACTAAGGGTAAGATCCCCTTCATCCAAGTTAAAGGAGAGAGAGGCAGTTCAATAAGGTGATTCATCCTTTGTTAACTCTGGATATTAATAAAGTTCAAGTGAATCACTCTCAGAAGACTCATAGGTTTCTCTATTGTCTGAATAAGGTGTCTAAACACCTGATTTAAGTTTTTTGACCTAATGTAAAATAAGAAACTTAACCTTTCCCTGATTAAAGCAAAGAATGCCTCACCCGGTACCTTCCCTTCAGATCACATAGGAATGCTAAGATGGAAAACAGGTTCAAGAATAGCTTTCCTATGTCTGCAAGAGCTCCTTAAGCAGCAAATCATCCTGCCTTCCTAAGCCAGATGAAAGTTTGGAAATCCTGACTTCTGACCCCTGCACTCCAGCCACCCACAGCGCTACAATGCAGAGACAAATAGAGTGCCAGTCACTCATCCAGCAGCAGAGTCAGCCAAGCCAGGAGCAATCCAAAGAGAGGCCTTGCCATAGACACAGATGTTAGTACTGAAAAATGAACTAGTGACCAATTTTTTCAATTTCTGTCAAGCAACAGGAGTAGCTCTGCTTGATAATGGAGAAGATGACAATGTGTCACTGAACATTTTCTATAGTGCCCAGTAGAGGAACTGGCTAAATAACAACTGAAATGAAGGGCAAATGCAAACATTTTATTTAAAAAATGCTTTTGCCCACTAGTTAATTTTGATAGACCTTAATAACTGAAATGTGGACAATATGTTGGTAGACAGCTATTTGCTTTAATATTTTATTTTCCTCAACCGTTTAATGAAAATTGCGTATACTTCTCACTGATACTGCACCTGCTGCTGCTTTTAAAGCACTTCTGTAAAATACAGCAAGATCAATAAGATGCACAGTCTCCTCTGATGCAGACACCATTGATCCTTTCTCATGCCTCTGCGAAAGAGAGGGGAAGACAACACCTCTCTTTTCAGGTATGCCCTCTCTCACATAATGACTCTCGAGTCTACATTTTTTGGCTGTAGAGCACTATTTATCAGGTCATCTCCCCTCTCTCATCTAGTTGCTCACTGTCTGGGTTTTCTGGAAATTTGTCAGCCAGACTATTAGACTAGTCAGCACTGGGCTGGTAGAGACCCCTGCATAATAGATAGCCATTATGCATGCATAGATCATGTCTATATTGTGTATATAATGAGAGCAACGTACCTATATTAGACTGCATATATGCTTTGAGAGTTGTACGCTGTCAGATATGGATGCATTAGGCTCCTACCTTGTTTTGTATTTGATCTAGGGTCAAGAGTGACTTCCTCAGAACTGTTGCAATGAGAACACTGTGACTGATGAATATGCGTGTGTGAAACCTTTTTTCCCACCAAGATACCTCTCCCCTTCCCTATCTCTGTATTAAAAGCCTGCTGTTGAAGCTGTTACACCTGGGAAATCTCTGCCAAAGTTGTGCAGACTGAATAGGTGACTCACTCAAATTCTGACTAACCAGTTGCCCTTTAAACCTTTAAAGATGCCCCAGCTGCCCTAAAACCCATTAAATGTGACATGTAGCTGTTGTGTGAATACAGCTAACTTTTGCTTCTTTGCATAACCCAGACTGACAGATATTCTGCAGGCTCCTATATAAAATAGAGCTGGGAGGCCTCGCACCATGTTTTTGCCTTGTTCTCTTCTTCAGGCCCACTGCTGTCTGGCTCAGCAGTCAAAAGAAGGGTTTTGGTATTTTTGAGTGAGTGCACTCAACAGAAATTTGCTTTCAATACTGTGTGCCCGTAGTGGCATCACAATCCTGGTAGCTGGAATCCTCTTAGCACTTTAAAAGGATTGGACTAAAACCTGACAGCACCATAAATATTGCCACCATGCATGCAAGGTCAAGGGAAAGGTGCAGCAGAAGCAAAGTGGTTGTACATAGGAACCTAAACTTGCAGTACACAAAGAAATGTACAAAGTCAAAGTGGGAGCTGCTAACACAGTCATTACAGTTCTGGACTGAGACATGTATTAGAAGTTATAATCAAACATTACAGATAAGCAACCCTAACCAGTGACAGCACATGAGGGTGAAGTGGTCCCTAAAGCACTTTAAAGGCTTCTAAGGGACAGTCTATAACAAAAAACACTTTAGCTGGTTTTATCAAGTATTCTGTGTTCAATGATTTTAATTCTTTCTTCTTATTTTTTTAATTATTTAAAGAACTGCAGGTATGCTGGGTGTTTTTGATGTGAATACTCTTAACAGTAAGCAGTCATTCAGGACTGTATTTTCCTTGTTAATGGTGGGCAATGTATGAACAACTAAGTACTCAAAACCTTACACCTCCTTGTCTCTTCATCGGGTAAACTATTGCCACATGTGGAAAGACTCTGCAAACAGGATAAATACAAGTGAAAAATGTACAAAACATATTTATCGGCTTATATACAATAACTAGCTAGGACTAATGAGCTACTTGGCTGAACATTTACGTGCTTACCACCTTAATGAGATTCTGTATTTTTGCTAGCCAGGCAGGCAGACAAGAAGCAACCTTTAGCACTTCATGTAATAGCCTGATTCTTGATGGTGCTCAGTTTCTGTCTTCCAATTCTCTACTATTCCTTGGGGTTTATACCTTTTCGAGGTGGCATTTTTCGTCTTCAAGTTGAATAACTAGCTACTGACTCGCCCTGTCTCAGCAGTCGCTTAGTGTTTTTGCTTCATGGTCTTTAACATAACCTTAACATCAGTTTCCTCTGCAAATATGAACCATGTTCACAAAGCACCAAAACAGGCCTTGATTCAGACAGCTGAACCCTGGCCAGAGGGTGATGTTCTCAGTCTTTGAGAACTGAAAGTTTTATAAAGTGTGAACTGGAACTCAGTGACATGCTAAAACAAACCCAGTCTTTCTGTGCGTAAGATTTCTAGCAGGTGCAGGCCAGAAAGCTAAAATGACAAAGGCTTGTCACTCTACAGACATTGGGTTGCATTTTGGTGTCACCTTTGAAAGGCTAAAGAAGATGGCACATGGCTGTTCCTGGAGAGCAACCACTGGAAGTTGGCACATACTCAGATACAATGGAAACAGGCACGGAGGATGGCATGCAGACTGGAATTGCAAACCCCACCATCCTCTGTATCTCTTCAGTCGTTTCCCCTTTCCTCACTATCCTGCAGACATCTCACTGTGGTTTTGTACTTTTGACTAGGCTCAACCCCACCAGAAATAGGGAAAGCTTGACAAATACCTTGCATCTTCACCTCTGCCTTCCTCTGAAGCAGCAGCAGAGAAGCAGCCCTCTGACGGACCTTCCAGTTTACCTTTGAAGGCTTTCATATTGTCCTGGTTTGAGGTAAAACAGAACCAATTTTGGTCAGTATCTTTGCTTCTTAGCTGGGCCTCCTCTAACTACTGAAATTAACAGCATATTGTGCAGACAATGTTCACTCTCCCAGAGTGATAAGACCTATGTTTATAGCTGATGCCCAGGCATGGTATGCAGAGAGGCTCTTGCTTCTACTTATTGCTATAACACCCAAGGCCAACCAACTTTGTTATTTGCCCCGTTGGAGGGTTGGAAGTGGAAAAGCATAGTGGGGTCCCACCTGCAAGGAGGAGCGGACAGGACAGGTGACCCAAAACTGACTAACGAGGGGATTCCATTCCATCTGCCTCATGCTCAGTGTAAAGGCTGAGGGATCAAAGGGTCAGCTCTCTTCCTGCAATGGATGACGTCTGAGGAGGACTCTGTTTGTCTGCCTGAGATCCTGATCCTGAATGCAGATCTGGAATCCAGTTCCCATCCATCACTGAGTCCAGCCTGGGACTGCCCCAGTGCCAGCCGGTGTTGTGATTGTCATCACGGGAGCTTGATATGGTTTTGTATATATTTCATTATTTCTTTTTTATTTTATTATTAATATTTCATTAAAGTAGTTTAGTTCCTTCTAAACTCGTCTCTTTTTCCTCCTCTGCCCCTCTCTTTGAAGAGGGGTAGAGGGGAGCATTTGTCGGTCCCATCTGGGGTCCCCCAGGTCCCCAGTAGCTGATTAGGCCTAAACCACGACACATATAAAGATTGCAAATTCTCCCTAGCATGCGCATGCTGTGAGTTTGACCACAAACAGTGTCCCACGCAGCTGCACATTACATGCAGGGACGTGAAACACAGTATTTCTGTCTTCCATCTGAACAACCTGACTGCCAAGCTTCCATTATGGTCAAAAGGACAAACCATATTCCATTTAATTATTGGTAAACTGCAAAAAGTTCAATCAATTTAACTCTCTGATAAAACTCCCATTTTTTTTTCCATTTTGTCTTATCTTTACGGACTGTACACTGTGCCTGATGTGATGAAGCTTTCGAATCTTTCACGTCACTTCTTAGTCACAAGCTTAACATGCATAAAAACATTTTCACTGATATAATCACAGCAGTCACTTACATGAAAATAAATACTTGTGTGAAGATATTCCTACAAGTATTACTTAGAAAATACATGTAGAACAGGTATTTTGTTCTATCTGCATAGACATATATTTTTACCACAAAGATGCCTATTATGTACAACTGTTACATTGCCAACCTCCTTCCTTGCAGCTGATTGGTCACAGAAATGCCAACTACAATGCTTTAGTTAATAAGACACTGTACGTTTATAAACTAGCTTAAACAATTTTTACAAAATGGAGACTAATGCTTAGCTACTGAATGAAGCCAAAGAATAAGAATTTATAAGTCACCTTCAACGTGTAACTGTAAATATTCTTTTCATTCCATTTTACATAAACGCTGAGCAACCTGGTCTAGTGGGAGGTGTCTCTGCCCAGGGCAGGGCAGTTGATGATCCTTAAGGTTCAGTCCCACTCTAACCATTCTAAGATTCTATGAGTTACCTTCCTGCATTTGAGTTGTACTGTCTTTTGAGGAAAACATTAAACTCAGTATTCATAATTCAAATAAAAAAATCCATTAAATTTGTGCTTGATACTATGTTCTTGTGCACTGTGCTACTTAGGAAAATACTTGAGAACATACTTTCTCACGTTAGGAACTTTGTGCCTTTTTTCATAAATTCTTCACCAAGACAAAAATTTTGCTTTTACTTGAAGAAAAAATAATTACTTAAGTAGATGACGAGAATGCTTGGGGAGTGCTTTACTTTTAATTTTTGCCTTTGCCATTATTTAGATGATTTAGGAAGATCTTGAATGCATCTGCTAAAAGCATTAATTTGGAATGGCCATAATTACAAAAGAGTTGGGGGGAAAAAAAGATAAATCCTTGAGAGGAAAGTGCCTCGAGATTTTTTTTTTTTTGTTTAGTGATTTGCTATGACAATCTATTACACATTGTACTGCTGGCCCATACAGAGCCTCTGGAATATTTCAGGTGACTTCTTGGTCATTTGTCAGGCATCGAGCAAACAGCCATGAGCTGACAGCTGTTCTGTGAAAAAATGAGAGAGGTAGAAAGAATGCATAGACCTTGTAAGAATAATATCAGCCATTCTCACATTGCTTAAAAAAGACATGCTATCTAATTGTAAGATTGTCTTCCTTATGAACATTGTGGTAAGTTGTCCTTGAAAATTATTTCAATTTACTTAACCATTGATAGTTTCATTGCATGCATCTACACTGTCATTTGAAAATGAGCAAACAGTCTTTCTTCTGAGCCTTCTTAAAACATACTGTTTTTCTCACACACAGCTGAGATCTGAGTTGGTAATGACAGGCTAAGTTGAGGAGAGATGGGGTCGTTTGTTTGGCTTATACATAAAAGAATTCTAAAAGTGGAAGAAAGAAAGGAGAAACATAGCTCTTCTATAATCAGTCAAAATATTTTTCTCATTGTATAGAAACAAAGTGATCGCCAACCCCATCCTCTCTAAGAAGACAAAAGATTCATCTGAAACTGACCACAGGTATTCTCTGGAATTGGCTTTTACACTCCAGCTGTTTTTGAGTATTCTTCCCCTCTGAAAGACAGAAAAAATACCAAGAATGGTTATAAGTTCTGCCCCCAGTCAAGCTACAATAAAGCCAACTTTTGGTCTTGGACCTATCAATGACAGCTGAGTTGCCTCAGGCAGGTCTCAAAGCTGAGGATAGAGAGTTGGAGATGATGTTTTTCTAGTCTGGGGGATCTTGTGAAAAAAAAAAAACAGGTGCTAAGAGGATATGGAGATTCATAAGTTTTTTCAGGAAATACCAGGTCTCCACGAAAGAAACAGCTATTACTGACTCCTATAGGCCCATCAGGGATTTTGCTATTGATTTCATATGAAAGACCCTAATCTACTTTGGAGATTAGGGACAGGAGAGAAACTTCAGTCAGATAGTCAAGTGTCACCTTGGGCACTTCTAGGAGCTTCAAAGGAAAAATCAAGATAGTCTGTGCCATGGTCTCTGATGCTACTATCAAGTTGAGCCTTATTCCAGGTGGAACTAATTTTGTTCAGCTTTGCCAATATACAATTTAAACAAACAACTCTACAGTATTCTTAGTGCTGGCTGTGGTCAGCAGAGACAACCAGGCACGTCTGAGGGCCATTCTCCCAGTCTATGATAGGTGGCCTGAGAGATGGGATGAGCCCACTATGATAACATGAAAGGGGCTCTTTCCTCATCCTTCCTGCAGACTCAAACCAATGCCAGTGTGTGTTTCTAGTAAATCTGCTTTGGAACCCTGGCAACTGTCAGAGCTAGGAACTTGATCTAGTGTTTTACTGTAACATCCTATTCTTCTGTAATCAGGTTATATAAATTTGTGCAATTTCTTGATATCACAGGACATTCTTTTCCCGAGTGTCCTGGTTTCAGCTGGGATAGAGTTGTTGTTGTTTGCTGTTTTTTTTTTTTCTTCTAGTAGCTGCTGTGTTTTGGATTTATTATGAGAATAATTTGATAACACATATTGTTTTTAGTTGTTGCTAAGTGGTGTTTATATTAGTCAAGGACATTTTCATCTTCCCATAGAAGCTGAGAGGGAGCATAGACAGGAGAAGCTGGCCAAAGGAATATTCCATACCATAGACATCATACTGGGTACATAAATGGGGGTTGGCCAGAGGCAGAAACCTGTGATCACTGCTCAGGATGAGCGCCACCAATCATTGGGTGGTGAGAGCGACTTGTGTTGTATCACTTTTTTTGGTGTATTCTTTTACCACTATTATAATTATTTTTTTCCCCCTCTTCTGTTACTGTTCTATTAAACTGTCTTTATCTCAACCCACTAGTTGGTTTTTTCCCTCCTCCTTTACTCCCTCTTCTCCCTACCCTAACTGGGGATGGAGGGTGAGCGAGCGAGTGGCTGCATGGTCCTAGTTGCCAGCTAGTGTTAAACCACAACACTGTGTAATATGCAGAAAGGAAAATAAAATAATACAACATCCCTAAGTCCCAATGATTCTGCGTTTATTTAAGAACATTGTAGAATGAAGACAGGCTTATAACCAGAACCTATCCACTAGTGGTTAACTCCTGGCATAATCTGAGACTAAGTGCAACCTGAAGTTGAATTTCTGTATGCAAATAATAACATTTCTCAAGACAGCATGGGAAAGGTTACTCTTGTTCAAGTGGCAAAGAAACAAGTATGACCAGAAAAGATGCAGCTAAGAATAGAGCCTGTGACAAGCAGGTCCTTCCAACACTGGTGACAGTTATCAATACATTGCTTCCAATTGCACTTTGTGTTTCAGCACTGTTTGGTTCCATGCATTTATTTTAAAACCTGTCAATCTGTATCGACTGACCATATATTAACATATTTCCTTTATGAATTTTTTAAAATCAAAAATTGTAAGACATGGTAGAAAATACAAATGCTGGTTTTAAAAGAGTAAGTCATTAGGAGCGTCCATGAAACTGCAACACTATCTCATCCTACACCATTCTAATACAAAGCTACCATTTTTTTGAGTACAAATATACTCTAGAAGACAGCTTCATTTACCATACTCCAAAGGAAATACCCCCCTGCCCCCTAGTTAGTCATCTCAAGACATAATTCAGTTGTCATAATATGCATTCATAGTCTTGTGGTGGTAAAGGCCACATACAGTGTGGACTTCATCACAACTACTTGACTCAAAAGAAGTGATACAGGCTACTAGAAAAAACAACTTGCTTACCTGTTTTCACAGCAGACCTTGGAGTAGGATATTCCCTGAATACCTATCAAGAAGCTTCTGTACATATGACGAATGCATAAAAAAGCAATTCACTTATCTCCTCAGCACTCAAAGCTCTTCTGTAATGCAATTATTAAAGAATACACAGTTTGGATCCTGTCCTTAATTTAGCAGATTTTTGACAAACTGCTTTCATTAGCTTCAAATGTAGACCAAAGGGAGGAATTTGAGTGCAACCATCCGGTAATTCCAGCTCTGTGCAATAGTCAGTCTCCATACAGTGATAATGTGCCACCACTCCTGTATTTGGAGCTCGAAAATGATACACATCTGTTTTGACACCTGCTGTAATGTTTATCTGCCAAAATAGGGGCAGAACATTGTAGTTCAGGAATCAAAAATGGACCCAGCTCAAACTGTACAGGTGGTTAGTGGCTAGGACTGGCACATCGCTCTCCACAGAACAAACCTACTGAAGAATAAATGAATGGGGAGCACATGGCTTATTTTCACATGCTCATTTCACTTAAGAGTCTGCAGACTTAAGCTGAGATCATGCCACTCAATAATATCATCCTATGGCTTCAGTCAGCAACACAACTCTGGATTGGGAGCTTCAATAGCTTGGCCTATGGCATGAGCCACAAAAGAACATCAAGCAAGTGTCTAACCATGAATCAACTTTACTGTAGCTAGAGGCATCCACAATGTTGCCATTAGCACTTACAGCATTCAGTGGGCTGATGTGGCAATCCTGCATCTGCTGTTATTCACGGACTGCAATACGCAGCAGAAATCCAACAAGGCACATTGCAGTCACCCTACATTGCCTTTTCCAGATGCACATACAGCCCCCATTGCCTACTATCTGTGCCTTGCCATAATCATAGAATAGTTTGGGTTGGA
>NW_009648053.1:400587-409474 GCF_000708025.1 Charadrius vociferus
CTCTCCTTCCACCCCCCCCCCCCCCCCCCCGAACATTTCCTGGTTTCGATTTATAGTTTTTGTGTCTCCGCTTTTTCTGCACTGTTCTCTCCCTTTTCAAAGGACAGAGAGAAGAAACATAAAAGAAAAAGGCAAGTAGGTTTGAGCATTAAAATACTGCAGCCAAAACTTTTCACAGAACAATTCACAAGCATTCATTTCACTAGCCTTGAGCACTGTGGTGGCCTCTCTGTATGTGGTGCCTCTAACTCACTGCTTGGGCTTTGCTATCCTTACACAGCTAGATCAGGCCTGTGCCTTCTTGCTTTGTGCATCACCTTTGGGCGTTTTTCACTAAGTTGGCTGTATAGATGGCAGTGAGAAATTAAAGTGCGGTTAACAGCAACATACTCACTGACTTGTACAGCATATGGATCCAGGGCTGTTCCTTCACTGACCAAAGTGCAAATAAAGTAGGAAGAACAATTTTCTTGGACCTTATACTGTACAACTCTATTGTAAGGAGTGCTGCTGTGAGGAAACTGTCCTTGTGACAATGTTTTCCCAGTGGACTCCAGTCCGGTTGGGAGTTAGGAATCATGTATTAAACAGAAGGGGCCCTTCTTGGTGCTCAGTACAATAGAAAGGGAAGCAGTCCGAGATGACAGCTTTTTCCCTTCACTGAACACCAATTTACTTATTTATGCTCCCTTTCATAGTTCACATGTCCACTCCAGCTCTGCACTTCTCTCTGTGATCTATAAGCAGAACACTCAGCTGAGCTCCAACATGAATAAATGACAGTTCCAGTTTCAAATATGGACTCTGCACTTTGTGCCATGATTTCTGCATCTATGTCTGTGTACAGAACAGCACTTGTCAGACTGAAAATAATGAACTTCTGAAGGTTTGTTTCCACTTGGACAGATGCTTTCAGGCACAATCAGGTATATTTTAGTGTACCAAGTTGCTTTATAAAATATGCATGTCATAATTTGTGAGACAAGTTTTTCAAAGTGCTGTAAAAAAGAAAGCAACTACTTTAATGCCGGATCAGAAAGGAAACAGGCTGCAATAGGAACTTATCAAGGCATCTGCCACAACAATTTTATCAGAGTCAAATATAGAGGGTAGGCAAACATCAAGAAAATAAGACTGCAGTTGTAAAAATCAGTTTGCGTCAGCAGCATCTGCAGTAGCTAAGGCAGTGTCATGGTTTGGGCCAGACTGGCCGCTCAGGTGGAATGACATGCTCTCCCCTACCTCTCTCTGAAGAAAGTCAGGAGAGAGAGAAAGAGACTTTTGAGTTTAGAAGGAACTGAAATGCTTTGATGAAATATTAATAATAAAAAGGAAACAGCGAAATATATACCAAACAGTATCAAGCTCTCAGGATGACAATCACGACACCGGCTGGCACTGAGGAAGTCCCAGACTAGACTCAGTGGCAGAGAGGGACTGGATTCCAGATCTGGATTTGGGATTCAGGATCAAAGGCAGTCAAACAGATAGAGTCCTTCTCAGACACCAGCCATTGAAGAAAGAGAGCTGACCCTTTGATTGCTCAGCTTTTATACTGAGCATGAGGCAGAGGAGATGGAATACCCTGTTGGTCAGTTTTGGGTCACCTGTCCTGTCCACTCCTCCTTGCAGGTGGGACCCCACTATGCTTTCCTGCTTCTGACCCTCCAATGGGGCAAATAACAAAGTTAGCTGGCCTTGGTTGTTATAGCAATAAGTATAAGCAAGATCCTCTCTGCATACCATTCCTTGGCATCAACTATAAACATAGGTCTTATCACTCTGAAAGCAAACATTGTCTGCACAATATGCTGTTAATTTCAGTAGTTAGAAGAGGCCCAGCTAAAAAGTGAAGCTACTGAACAGAAAATTGGTTCTGGTTTACCTCAAACCAGGATAGGCAGGAATGTTATACTGTCTATGAGGCTTAGACAAAAGCTCAGAGGAGGAAAGGAAAAACTTTTTGGTCTAAAAACTAAAAATAAATCCAAGCATCTGAGGTATGAAGCCTCCAGTTGCCTCAAATATGCAAGCCAGTGCCAGGAAAAGAGTTCTGATAACCCTTAGCTGGACAATTAGATTACTATTAAGTGAAGTCCCTAAGCCACTATAGCTGTATTGGGTAGATTCTTGTGTAATACATACATAGTTGACCTTGATGAGTGTGATAGCATATGCTAGAGTACAAGTCTCTATGCAAATGGCTTCATCTTGTGTGCATCAGCAAAGCTCTTCTGCAACTGCTGTAGGTTTATGTACAAAGTCTGGTACACTGTAAGCAATTGTAGCATCTCTGTCTTTTTTTCATAACATAGATTAAAATAATTTCATTTCTTATTGATGCTTGCTATTGTTTGCTTAAACTTAGAGGTAAAAGGAATTTTTAGCAATAGCAGTACCAGTTTCTGTTCCATTTAACCTGCCAGATCCTTTATCTGTCAATTAGGTCAACACTTCCCACTTAGTATTGGGGGAGGGAGTCTCTTTCTCCAACTCATTGTCATTTGCTCTTGGGAGGTAGCTAGCCCATATGGCTCGAATTGAGCCAAATGACCAGAAGGCTTCTTTTCTGAGTCATAAACAGCTTGTTGGCTGACTTTAGCAAGGACGTGTTTTTGATCATTTGTGCTGCTAACAACAGGTATCTCACCAGCCAGCACACAAAGAAAGAAAAAAAGAAAAGAGAAGGTAATGAAAGAAAAGCAGATTTCCCAGCCAGGGGATGGAAGACAGGATTCTCCCCTCTTTAACAATAAAATCAGTGTGTCCATAGCAGTAGTATATGGACAGTAAAATTTAACCCAACATACAGTGAACAAAATTCATCTAGCAATAATAACCAAATAGTCCCTTTCCTCTCAGCTTCCCCCCATGTCTGATTTTTCTTGTTTGTGCCTCTTGAGCTAGAAATTCCTTAAGGTCTAAGTTCCCCGTGCATGGGGGTTAATCAATTAATAGCTGACTAACTGACATTATGCTTGCTGACGGTTACAAAAACTCAGCACTTTTAACATCTCTTCTGTTCTCAACTGTCTATCTGTAATATTTGAATGATAAAACGGCTGAATGATGACTCTGTAGAGTACTGTTGAGAAGAGGTGCTAAAAGAAATTAAATCTTTGCCTCTCTGCTAGAGAATACAGTAAGACACTGTTTTTGCAGTCTTGCTAGCATTACCACCTGCTGCAAAACGCAACAAGTCTCTCATCATCCAACTTGCAGATCCAAGATACTGGGGAGAAAAAATTTAATAACCTATTTACTCACTAAACTGAATCTCAGTGTCTCTCAAATTTCTTTCACAAAATGCTTCACCTCCACAGTGCCTAATGAATGCTAAAAATTGAAACAAAATCCTCTGGCCAGTCTATGTGAGCAAACAAGGTAATCAAAGTAATGTATTGCTTCCATTACAGGGCCTCTGACTATGGGTATAAATGTAGTATATCCTACCAACAAACACACCTCTCAGGACAAATCCTTGTGATGCTACCAACAAAGTCTCCGTAACAGTGTTGATGAGGGGAGCATTATGGGATAGGCATGTGCAAAAAACCACTGAACCAATCTTTTCCCTTCTCTCTAGTGCTTAAACCCAGACAGAAAGGCTCACTTTGAAAGTCATGAAAGTTCAATCTGTGCAGCTTCTAGGTGTATGCTTTGCATCACGTCAACATGGTGCATGCTGTGTATGTCCCTACTTCAAACTAGTCACAGTGACAAAGGAAGGCAGCCCCTGGAGTAAGACTATCACAATTAATTCCCACTAAATAAATACTGTCTTGGGACAGAATGAAAACTTGATGTCAGGGCAACTCTGATGTCAGGATCTCTGCATCCCTTCCTGATATGCAACATGTTTCTGGTTATTTACCTTGGGTAGTCTCAAGAGTGAGCTAGCCTCTTATTTTCACAAATCTGATGGAGCTGTGCATTTTTTATTTTAGTTGTACTGCTGTTGTACACAAAGACAAGTTTATCCATGCCGGACTTCCAAACAAGAATGTCAGATCACTGCACAGACACTGTTGATTGATAGAAAAGATTTTAACTCTATTTACTGACTGTCAATTTAGGCTTGCTACTCAAGTCACCTTGCTTTTTAAGAGAGTATCTTATGAATTACAGGAGCGTTAAGAGGAGGAAACAGCAGCCATGTTTTTGTTTGGGGGAGTTGCAATGTGGCTATTTTGCTGGTTAGGACTCAAAGCATTGTTTAGTGCTCACACAATGGACTTGAGATTAAGATCAGATTTTCAAACAAATTTGGCAGAAAAATTTCTGTAAGACTTTAAAAACTTTAGCGACTCCCCCAAAAAAGTGAAGTTGATAGAGGATCACTTCTTGTGAAAATCTGGATCAGAAAAAAAAAATAAAAAGTCACATAAGCAGATCCACTTTCAGCAAAGTACTTCAACATGTACCTAGGTTTAAACCAGAGCATTTTCTTGTAAAGTTCTTGAGTTAGAAGTTGAAAATTTTATGTGTGTTTCTGGATGATAGCCTGGATGATAGCCATTAAAGAGTAGATCACTAGGAAAGTCTGAATAATATTTTCCTGAAAATAAACATGTGTGTATAAGAGACAGAAGCAAGAACAATATTAAAGCATTTGGGCTTTAACAGAAATATCTTTACACTTATGGCAGTATTTAACTGATGAGCAGACAAAAGTTGCAAAACTTACGTTTATACTGCTTTAGCTGGAAAAGAAGGTGCATAATTTAATGAAATCTGTTCTTGACCTGTAAAAACCAAGAATAAACTATCTATCTTGTTAACAAGTAGAGAAATGCTCCCTACAGAAATCTATGATACAGGAGAACACTTAACCCTGTGCTTAAATTTAAGCACAACCCTAGACTTAAGCCATTTGTGTAAATTCTCTCCTGAATCAGGGACTAGATATGTAATTCATAGATATACATGAAGTACATCAATGCCTGGACAGATGAAACAAAACCTGTTTTCTTGATGCAGATATTGTAGAGAGATCCTGCAAGCCTCAGACAGTAGAATTCCTTTTTTGCACAGGCCTGTAAGGGTGTTTTGCACCCTTATGCAATTATGATTTAACTTAACTAAGCCATAAACAGAGGTGCCATAATCATGATTGTCACCATCTATGTTAAAATGAGGCTTTTGAAAAAAGTCAGGGAGAATTGGAAGGGGGTGTACAACCTTGCAGGATATGGCCAAGCTCAGCAGAGAAAGGATGTTTGCTTTCAGCACGTACTGCAGGACAGAAGTATTATCTTGTTATATAATCTTTCTAAAGGCTCCAGCAAACACTATGTCAGATCCTACATATTGCCAGTTACTGCAAATTTAAATCAAAGGACCTGCAGAGTAATAACAATCTCAAAAAAAAAAAACAACACCCAACTCTTATAATATTTATAATCTCACATTTGCCTCATATTTGCCAAGCAAATTTTCAACCCAACATGCTCAAAACCAAATAAGTTCCAAAGTCTCTTCCCTGACTCAATGCTCCTGCTTCTGGCTGATCTTTTGTCTCTTTGCAAGGCTGCTGTTTCTTGGGAAGAAGCAGAAGTCTTGACTCTCACTTTGTGCCTGACTTAATTTATACTTATTGATAGAAGACCTGCCTTTCCAAGTAACACCAGACAATCATTAAACTCAACAGTCCTTTGACATATTTTTCCACTTCTGAGTGTTAAACACTTATTTTTCTCTCTGGGCTTCTTATATACCAAACAATAGCGAAATATGTGGAAGACTTTGGCTTTGGTTTGCACCAGAAGTTGGTAATGCAAAGAAGTCCCTAAATGTCCCAGAAAAGAAAACCAAACCAAAACAAAAAGACCATGTTTATTAATATTTTCTGCCACATGCTCTTCAAGACAGGTAAAAAGTGAGCTCTGTTGTGCATTATATATGTTTTTCCACACGAAGAATGTGGAATCAGTCACCCCAGTTGGTTGCCAAAGTGAGGATGAAATGCAGGCAGAGAAGTGGTACTAAGGAGCTGAATACCTGAGCACATTGTTTCTCATATTCTTCTGGGAATTGTTTTGCCACATTGTTACCAAAGTTAATTTCAACTTTTATGGCAATGGCACAAAGATTTTTTTCAGAACTTCGGGGTAGGACAATTTCATAGCTGTGGAAATGGATGAAGTGTTTGAAGATAAAATATATCTTGAGTGTTTGCATTTGAAACCAGTGTGCCCAGGTGGCCAAGAAGGCCAACAACATCCAGGGTTGTATCAGAAATAGTGTGGCCAGCAGAACTAGGGAAGTGATTGTCCCCCTGTACTCAGCACCAGTGAGGCTTCACCTCGAGTACTGTGTTCAGTTTTGGGCCCCTCACTACAAAAAAGACATTGAGGTGCTGGAGTGTGTCCAGATAAGGGCAATGAAGCTGGTGAGGGGTTTACAGAACAAGTCTTCTGAGTAGTGGCGGAGGGAACTGGGGTTGTTTAACCTGGAGAAAAGGAGGCTCAGGAGAGACTACTGCTCTACAACTACCTGAAGGGAGGTTGTAGTGAGGGGGGTGTTGGTCACTTCTCCCAAGTCATAGGTGATAGGACAAGAGGAAACGAGCTCAAGTTGCACCAGGGTAGGTTTAGATTGGATATTAGGAAAAATTTCTTCACCAAAAGAGTGAAGAACGTCAAGCATTGAAACAGGCTGCCCAGGCAAATGGTTGAACCACCATCCTGGAGTTATTTAAAAGATGTGCTGAGGAACATGGTTTAGTAGTAACTAGTAGTGTTAGGTTAACAGGTGGACTTGTAGATCTTAAACGTCTCTTGCAACCATAATGGTTCTATGGTTTTATGATTCTACAAAATATTTCCATTTTGCTAACATACGGGTCTGCTAGGGACTTACCTGTCTGATCTACAGAACCAGAAATCTTTTTTTAAATTGCCTCTGTCCATTGTGCCACCCTATATCCTCCTTTTGATTAATGCCTGAATGCAGACCAAATTATTAGTTCCTTTGCCACGCAACACTCAGATTGTTTTTTCCTCTGCAAAGATTTCACCTGCACATTTTAACTAACAGTAGTCTCCATACCTTGCCAAGAAGTGACTTCTCCCTCCACTTCCACCCACTGTAGAACTACTTGTCCAATGCACAAGATGTCTCTTGCCTTGCCTATGGCAGAGCTTTGGCTACTACATGTAACTTACAGAAGGCTTCCTTGGGAAAAATGTGAAGTAGAAGCCAAATCATTGCCATGGGAGCTCTGGCCACAACTGAGACGAAGTTCACCATTTATGGGCCATAGCTAGACATGAACGACAGGGAGGAAAGAAAAGAAATGAAGACTGGGAGAAAGGAAGCACCATGTCTGATATATCACAAGAGTATTTTTCACTTTCCATCACCTTTTCAACACTAAAATGTTTCTGTGTCAGGAGGGAAATATTCCTCTTTTCCACTGCTTCTCCCACACAAAAAATGACACTGCGGTTCACAGTCTGTGACATTGTACAGGCAGACCCCACTCAGTCACATATGTGCCCCTAGATGTGCTTTCTGCCACAAAGCAGACTCCAGTTTACACACCATTCAACCTTCTGAATCGCTGATTCTTCTAGCTCTCTAAATTCATGGTAAGAGACATTTCCAGATGGATAATGTCTACCAGGAATGCGAAAAGAGCAGAGCTTGATCTCTGTCATGGTTTGGCCTCAGCCAGAAACAAAGAACCACGCAGCCGCTCGCGCAACACCCACAGTCATGGAAAAAGAAATTGTCAGGGTAAAACTCGTGGGTTAAAATAATGCAATTTAAGAGAACAGCAAAAGGAAAGATGAAAACAGGATTACAGTGCCGCCGTGAAGCGCACCGACCGGACCCACAATGCTGCAGCCCACCCCCAAGTAGCGACTGCTCTCCTCGCCCCGGCTAGCTTCTCTTATAGCCCGGGCATGGGTGACATGGTATGGATTACCTGCCCCCTGCCGGCTCCTTGGGGAAATTAACCCCAACCCTGCCGGAACCAGGACATTACCCACCCCTTAATCCATACCATCTGTGTCATGCCCAGATCTTACAGTTCCCATAGTCTGTGGGCCATCCATCCAAAATGTCCATTGAAATCACTTACAATGTCCATTGAACTCACTTAGTCCATGATGGTAGGCTCCATCTGTGAGAACAGTCTCTCAGGTCACATGAGATGGTGTGTGGTGCTGGACGGGTGCATGCTGTATTTGAAGCTCATGGCTGGTGTACCTGATGCAGTCTATGCCTATGGTCCACAGGTTGAAGATGTTGATCTCAAGGAGGTTGCTGGACGCCAGCTGCTGAGACTGGTGTACCTGATGCATTTCATACCCATGGTCTGCAGGTTGAAAATGTCAATCTCGAGGAAGTTGCTGGGCACCAGCTACTGAAGTCAGTTCTTATTACATCATTATCGCACTTTACTCAGTCTCATCAAAGTCCATCTGTCATTGATCTAGGTGATTCTTCTGTAGCAACACTGATAGCCATCATAATAATGATAACATACAATAGCAAAGTTATTTAACATCATAAAATTCTATTCATTGGCTCTTCTCACCCAGAATCAGATCCCCATGAGGTACGCATCGGACATCCCCATCTTCTCGCATCACTCACCAAGTGCATCCAGGTCCTTGTGCAAAAGCAATCCCACAGGTAGCTTTGCCTTTTCCTGAAGCAGGGCTAACCCAGACTGCCTTCCCTAACATATTCTTCATGTGGACTACAGGGACTTTATCCTCTTCTACTGTGCATGGAAATTTTGATTGGGCAGGGCCAGCTCGATTGGCAGATCCCCTGGTGTTGACTAACCAGGTGGCTTTTGCTAAATGTACATCCCAATGTTTGAAAGTCCCACCACCCATGGCTCTCAGTGTAGTCTTTAGCAGTCCATTGT
>NW_009648053.1:410151-446640 GCF_000708025.1 Charadrius vociferus
GTGATGTGCTGTCTCAGTGGGGAATGTCCATTCGGACCCATTTTTAGGCGGGGCCATTGAAGTGCGCGACACCCTAAAATTGACATGGAAAACTAATATCGCTATTTGGGTAGATCAATGGCCCCTACAGCTAGAAAAGCTTCGCGCCCTCCAAGAACTAGTTATGGAGCAGCTAACAAAAGGGCATATTGTGCCTTCCACTAGTCTTTGGAAATCCCCTGTTTTTGTTATCAAGAAACAAACTGGCAAGTGGCGCTTGCTCCATGACCTCAGGAAAATTAATGATGCTATGCAAGACGTGGGAGCCCTCCAACCAGGACTCCCATCCCCCACTATGATTCCTCGACATTGTCATTTGACCATTATTGATCTCAAAGACTGTTTTTTTAATATCCCACTGCACCCAGATGATGCTCCTAAATTTGCTTTTTCAGTCCCAAGCGTCAACATGCAAGCCCCGTTGCAAAGATACCAGTGGGTTGTGCTGCCACAAGGAATGAAGAACAGTCCTACAATCTGCCAGGCTCGACAGCCTCATGCGCTAATATTTCAACAGGACTCTCAGAAATCAGACCCACTGTTAATTATTGAGTGGGTTTTCTTATCAAATCAATCTACAAAAACTATTTCAATGAAGCATGAAATGTTTGCTTTTTTGATAATTAAAGCCAGGCAACACTTGTTAACATTATCAGGAGTAGATTTCACTCATATTTGTTTACCTGTGAGAAACATGTATTTACAATGGCTTTATCAGCAGTCAGATGCCTTCGTTATGGCATTGGTGGACTATACAGGTCAACTCACATCCCACCCACCTTCACATAAGCTGCTTACTGTTGACTTCCACTTAATATCCAAGCCGAAAAGGAGCGATCAGCCATTGCAAGCTTTTACTGTGTTTACGGACGGGTCTGGAAAATCACACAAATCAGTCATTTTGTGGTGGGACGACCAGCGTAGACAATAGGACTCAGACATAGAGACTATCCCTGGTTCTCCCCAGATAGTGGAATTGACTGCAGTTGTTCAAGTTTTTCAAAGGTGGTCCACACCGCTTAATCTTATTACTGATTCAGCTTATGTTGCAGGGATTGTAGAGCAAGCTGAAGCATCTGTACTACGTAATGTCTCACATTTTGAACTATTTGCTTTATTACAAGAACTTATCTTTCTCTTAGACTCTCGCCCTCACCCCTATTTTGTTATGCATGTCAGGGCACATACCTCTTTACCTGGCTTTATTGCAGAAGGGAATCGATGAGCTGATATGCTGACATTACCAGTACAAGTATTGCCGGATTGTGTGGCACAAGCTAAACTAAGCCGTTCTTTCTTTCACCAGAATGCTGGAGGTCTCAAACGGCAGTTTGGGCTTACCTCCCAACAAGCGTCTCATATTATCGCCGTATGTTCTGACTGCCAAAGGCATTCTTTCCTGTCAATAGCAGGAGGGGTTAATCCTAGAAGACTACAGAGCTTACAACTATGGCAAACGGACGTTACACATTATCCAGAGTTTGGTAAATTAAAGTATGTCCATTCCTGTATTGACACCTTTTCAGGTGCTTTGTTTTCTTCTTGTCACACAGGGGAGAAGGCGCATGACGTCCGCAAGCATTTGATGCATGCTTTTGCCACCTTGGGCATACCCTCCCAAATAAAAACGGACAATGGTTCCGCATATGTCTCAACTACAACAAAGGACTTTCTTGACTCATAGGGTATAACCCACATTACCGGTATTCCTCATTCCCCTACAGGTCAATCTCTGATTGAACGCTCCCATCAGTCTTTGAAGTGCTTACTGCAACAACTAAAAGGCGGAGTGGGGACTGCAACCCCTGACGAACGACTAAAGAAAGCTTTGCATGTTTTTAATTTTTTTAATTGTTCTTTAATAGATAATAATCCTCCCATAGTTTTGCATTTTAATGCAAATGGTTCACTTGTAGCACGAATTAAAGCTCCGGTGTTGGTTCGTGATCCAAAAACAGGTAAGATCATGGGACCGTATCCTCTTGTTACGTAGTGAAGAGGTTATGCTTGTGTCTCTACAGAAAAAGGCCCCAGATGGATCCCGGCGAAGAACATATGGCCCTTCCGTGAATCCCTACCACAATCATCTGGTGAGGACTTTGATCATCCTCCGGATCATCCCCTTGATCAACAAACTCCTGAACCTTCTGGACCCATGAAGACGCAGCCCATCCCCCAGTGGCGGCTAGCTCCCCTTATAGCTCAGGCATGGGTCATGTGGTATCGAATACCTGCCCCCTGCCGGCTCCTTGGGGAAATTAACCCCATCCCTGCCGGAACCAGGACAATCTCATGATCTGCACCAGCCAGCGAAGTAAGAAAACATAGTGAAGCTCTCCAAGGATGCTCTATTCTTTGACTAGAAGATGGGACAATTAAACATCTTTTCCAATCCCAGATTAAAAGACATTCTTACTGTACTGCCTTAGAGCAGTGATCCTTGCTGCAATGCTATGATGCTTACAGGTAAGTATCTTACAATTTTTTAGCTGTAAGAACTGACTGGAATTTAAGATGACATTCTCACACACCCAAAACCTAACATTATTCTCCCAGTTCAGTCTTATGATGTTTTAATTAACATTTTAAATTAAGCAATTAGCTGACTAGTTCAGTAGTTAGCTGACTAGTTCTAGCCAATAAAAACAGAGGAACACTTCCCCAACATATTTTCAAGGAAGGCTTATGCCTATTTTTCACAGAAATTCAGATATTGGATGATGGTTTAATTCCAGTTGTGAAGTAATCCACAGAAAACCCAACCACATGAAGAGCTGGGTGCTACTTTTTATTTCTAAATCTCAGTAACAATTTTTCAAGCACTTAAAAAAAAAATCACTCACAGAAAAAATATTTACACCATTTTCTGACTGTGGAAACTGATTGTTCTGAAAGAAACTGAAATAATGACAAACTCAAAAGCTCTAGCAAACTAATGTATCACAGACACAATAAACTGTTCCAATTCCTAATTAATCTTTTTCTGGTACATGAACGTTAATTGTGCAGTTTTCACTTATACGGAATAACAATTATCTGGGCTAAAAATCAGGGAATATAGATCAATTATTATTTTACTTGTTTCTATGATATTGTTTATGGGTGTAATAAATTATGCCCCTTCTCACCTCCAAGTAGCCAAATAGTAAAAAACTGATAAAGAGACAATTTTTCTTCTTTTTCCTGCCCTTTTTTTTTCCTCTCTTGGAACGTGAGGAGGACATTTTGCCTCCTCCACTGAGAAGTACAGCCAAACTATTTCTTGTTCAGAAGAAAAACTACCTAACAAAAGATATGCATCTATTATAGGGGTAAACCTCACTTGTTGGTGACTGTAAATTTAAGACTGAAGTAAATGTCACAGATCAGCATATAAATTTGAAACATATTTCAGTAACCAGCCTGAAAAGCAGGTTGTCTTTGTTTATTGTGTAGAAAAGATACTCAGTATGCAATTTCCACAGCACAGGCACAGGCAGCAGCATAATTCGGCATTCATATAGGAGTGGGAAAGTAGGCTGTAGGGTCCATATAATAGAATTGTCTAGGTTGGAAGAGACCTTTAAGATCAGAAAACTAACATATATATATATAAGCCAATTTAAGTGAAAGGCATGGTTTAGGTCACTGTAACTCATGGGTAAACAAACCCAGTGCTTTTACCAGCTGGTTACTGCAAAGGAGAATACTGCTTTCTAGCACCATATTTAGATGACTGCTATTCTGGTCTACCGGTGAGAGCATTTCCAAAAGAATTGGGTGGGACAGAAATTTGGGTGGGTTCAGAGAAGATATCGCTTTATAGGAACGGGGATGACCCAAGTGTTAACCCATGCTAGGTAGGAACTCCACCAATATTATTGTCAAACTGAGCTGTAGACCTCAAAATCTACTCTTCTACAGATGTGGAAGGGAAAAAATTGCATGCGCAAGTGCTTGTCTGTATCTGAATGCAGAAAACTTGGTTGTAGTGCCATCTACTTATGAGATGCTAGGAGAAATGTGTGAGGGCTAGCTGCCCTCACCAGTTCCTTAAACAGGAGTTAGCTGGAGTAATGAAGGTGTGTCAGGGCACAAGGGAAATAGAGTGCAGAGGACGCCATGCTCACCTGGGTGTGGGGTATACAGAAAGCAAAGGGAAGAAGACTCAGTGAAGAAGCTAATCTGTAAGCCCTCACTATTTCCCCTAAACTTGCTGGAGGTAACAATAATCTGCTACGAAGTATGAGCTATACACAACCTCTGTGAAATGCTGCCAGTGTTAAAAATCTCATAAGAAACTAAGAGTTCAAGTGGGTTTGCTGCATGAGCTGAGGCAGGAGCAATCTGGGAAAAAGTAAAGTTCTTCTGGGAAGTAGATCTCAATGAGTTCAGCTTTTTATGCTTTGTGGATTTTTTTGCTCTGAACTGAAAACCAACCAAAAGGACTGGATAGATCTGATTCCAAACCATGTTCTGTATGTTTTACGTTCAGCAGAACTTTCTCCCTTTCATAGTCAGTGGTTACAAGGTGCTAATGTGGTTCCAGAAAAGCTTCAGAGGAAGGTAATGAGCAAGAACATTTGCAGCTGTTTTGGAGAGTCCTACAGAGTCCAAGGCCAAGAAAAGCAGTCATGTAGTGCTCTGAGATGGCCACAGCTTTCATTTTTATGCTACAGTTGGATCACTTTTCTTAGAAGATGGTAATTATAACAGAAAGGAAAAAAGGCAACATTATCACTCCTCAGTTAGCAGTATCTGGAAGAATGTATACTGAGCATTGTCTACTTCCTGATTCCAGTCTTTTCTTCAACTGCCTCTCCCCATTTATGTGTAAACTAGAAAAGAAGAATAATAGAAAGCACTTTTCTTGCTGGAAAAGTCCACAATATTCAGGCCCATTTGAGGGATAGTTTAATCTCACCTGCTTTGCTACAGATTCCTCTCAATTGCTGCAACAGCTGGCCAAATGTTATTTGCTGAATAATTTATTGAGTGTTATTTTTGAAATAAAACGTGCTCTTCCTATTAGAAACCCAGCTAGTAGAACTAACCTAAAAATTCACAGATTTGATTAAATTATTTGATAAAATTTCACCAAAGCTTTTGAATAAAATATTCACCCTTCAACAGGCTAAGATATATAATAACAGCTACGCTGTTGTTCAGGAGTTGACTATCCAGATGAGACTGCATGGCGATTTTGGTTCATGGTGGAAGCTGTGAGCATCCATGTACTGATTTATAACACACAGTCTCTGAGCCTTGCTCATTGAATAGTTTTTCCCTTAATATTTACGATTTCATACAGTCCAGTAAAAATTTAAAAAGCAGCTTCCCAAGAGTAACAATGTTGCTACCATTCACAGAATCACAAAATCACAGAATGGTAGGGTTGGAAGGGACCTTCGGAGATCATCTAGTCCAACCCCACTGCCAAAACTGGTTCACCTACAGCAGGTTGCACAGGAACGCATCCAGGTGGGATTTGAGTATCTCCAGAGAAGATGGCTCCACAACCTCTCTGGGCAGCCTGTTCCAGTGCTTTACCGCCTTCAAAGTAAAGAAGGTTTTTCTTGTGTTGAGATGGAATTTCCTGTGTTCCAGCTTGTGCCTGTTGCCCCTCATCCCGTCATCAGGCATCACTGAAAAGAGTTCAGCCCCATCCTCTTGACACCCTCCCTTTAGATATTTATAAGTGTAGATAAGATGCCCTCTCAGTCTTCTCTTCTCCAAGCTAAACACACCTAGGTTTGTCAACCTTTCCTCATAAGAGAGGTGGTCCATTCCTTTGGTCATCTTTATAGCCCTCCACTGGACTCTCTCCAGTAGTTCCTTGTCCTTCTTGAACTGGGGAGTCCAGAACTAGACACAGATGTGGCCTCACCAGGGCAGAGTAGAGGGGGAGACCTGCTGGCCACGCTTTTTTTAATACTATTGGCCTTCTTGGCCACGAGGGCACATTGCTGGCTCATGGTCATCCTGTTGTCCACCACGATGACCAGGTCTCTCTCTGCAGAGCTGCTTTCCAGCAGGTCAGCCCCTAACCTGTACTGGTGTATGGGGTTATTCCTCCCTGAGTGCAGTACCCTACACTTGTCCTTACTGAATTTCATTAGGTTCCTCTCCACCCAATTCTCTTATCTGTCCAGGTCTTGCTGAATGGCAGCACAGCCTTCTGGTGTATCAGCCACTCCTCCCAGTTTTTTGTCATCAGCAAACTTGCTGCAGGTACACTCTGTCCCCTCATCCAGGTCGTTGATGAATATTTTGAACAAGACTGGACCCAGTACTGACCTCTGGGAAACATTGCTAGTTACAGGCCTCCAACTATACTCTCTGCCACTGATCACAACCCTCTGAGCTCTGCCATTCAGCCAGTTCTTGATCCACCTCACTGTCCACTCATCTAACCCATACTTCCTAAGCTTACCTATGAGGATGTTAGGGGAGCCAGTGTCAAAAGCCTTGCTGAAACCAAGGTAGACAAAATCCACTGCTCTCCCCTCATCTACCCAGCCAGTCCTACCATCATAGAAGGCTATCAGACTGGTCAAACGTGATTTCCCCTTGGTGAATCCGTGTTAAGCACTCCCAATAACCTTTTTTTCCTCTACATTCTTAGAGATGACATCCAGGATGAGCTGTTCATTCTCATGTTCTCTCCTCACTGTGGGAAACCACGTGTAGTGATGAAAATTTAACATCATAGGAGATCATGGGAAAAGGATATTAATCCTTAAGAATTGAGAAGGAAATTAACAGGAGAAAAAGGTCAGATTAAAACCAAAAAAAAGTGTTCAGGACTGACGTATCATTTTATAGAGATGTTAGAGGCCAGGGTTTCTCCACAGACGCAAGTTAAAAAAAGAGATAAATGAGTATCTGATAGGATTAACAAGGAAGACAAAGTATTTGGTTTTGTACGATTGATCTGCAAGAGGCATCAGTGAAGAGCCTTCTGCAAAGAGTGCAGATCATAAGCAAGAAGAAAATATGAGATATCTTTTGTGAGAACAAGACCAGCATAACATTCTGAAATCCCTTAAAGCTGAGGAATTTTTTTTTGAGCTAGTTTGGGGCTTAACATTTCCTTCTACTTTTTCTATTTGTTATGGAACACAAATCCAAACTCAAGTTTTTTCTCATGATTCAGACTTGTAATTTCTTTACCATGAGAAAAAAAAAAGTGTTGTTTGATACCTACTATTTGCCTCCATACTCAAAAGAATCTTGAGAAGAGTTACACGTAATTGTAACAGCTTCAGTGAATGAAATTCAAAAGGTCAAAATTATTACTGAATTTGACCTATTCCTACAACAGTGCCAGGTAATTACAGACCTTATAAATACTAACAGTTTGAATTAGCTAAAACGGTGTATTTAGAGTGAAAACCTGTCATTCCTCATTTTATTTCCCCACAGTTACTTCAATCTTCCTCATACCTTTTCTGTGCAGATTTTCTGCCCTATTTTAGCTTGGTGACACCAGTACTGGCTATTTTGAAAAGTACCAGTAAAATCACTGTACTTATTTTTACTTCTCCCAGATTGAAAAAAAACAACAACAAACCAAACCAGAAAAGAAGAGGACATTCTTACACCAGTGCTTTACAAAGAGATCAAAAAAAGGTGGAAACATCTACAGGAATACATAGCTCCCAGACTAAAGAGTTTACAGTTTAAATAGGATATAGGGCCAAATAAATGGGAAGAAAAATGACACCCAGGCAGGCAAAGTGATTGGGTATGTCACACAGCAATTCAAGATCTGAGTTACAAGCAGGCTCTTAAGTGCCCTGAGCCACACTTCCTTACTCTGTCTACTATCCTCCTTTCTCTAATAATCAAAGAAGAGCAAGCCCCTCTTCAGAAGCTTTTCTGGCTAATCTCTCTCTTTTTGTTTTTATTTTCTTTTAAACGATCTTGCCTATTTGCTATTAAACAATGCTTTGGTTACCTTTTGATATAAAATATTTCTTACATTACATACCCTGCAGCAACTTAATCATGTTCTTATTAAATGGGTAAACTTCTATAAGTACCTTACCTTTTATCAGGTAACAGAGAGTTGTGGGATTCAGGGAAGAGAGAGTAAGAATGAACATTTTAACTCAGAAAGGAAGGGAAAATGCACTCCCTTCCTCCCCATTTAAAACTAGTTTTTTTGTCCCTTCTTATTTGCTTTTGCCTTTTTTTCTCCCAAACAACCTTACAGAGAAGAGGGGTTGAGCTATAAAGTTGACATTTGTCATAGAAATAGACTTATTAAGGAGCAGAGCCTCCTCTTCTGAAGGATAAAGTGGCTAACAAATTCAGAAAATCACAGAGGTACAGAAAATTTTTCAGTCTGTTTGTTACTTTGTTTTTCTGCCAAGTTTGTAAAATACACTCATTCAGGAAGTAAGGGCTGCAGTCATGGCAGAGATGAGCAGAACTAATAATGTAAGACTTATTCCTAGTTTACAGCTCCCACCTAGTCACTAATACCCCTTCACAAGCCTTCTGCTAACACAGAGCCAAAAGAAGCTAGTCTGGGTGTTTCATCTGCAGCTGAAGCAGTCCATGGCCAGTCATAGCTATTAAAGGGACTCAGACACCCGGTGTGTTAGCTTGTGTTAACAGCAATGAGCTTTGAGGTAAACCTTTCTTTCTACTCAGTGAGAGAAAAAAAAAAAAATCCACTTTGATCTGGTAGCAAATAAATAGAGTATTTTTTTTCCTCCTCACCTTCCTACAGGATTTTATCTCCAATTCTATCCCTATAGCAGAATTATACAGCAGCGTTGGCAAAAAAAGCCCTGAACAACAATATTTCATCCTCTATTGTTGTCTTCAGGCTCTTACTCTGTGCTATAACAATGATAGATCTCTATTAGCAGCCTACAGCTCCATTTGGTTTGGTTTTTTCCATTTGGTTTGGTTAATTTTGAGAATAACATTCTGTAGGATTCTGAGAAATATCAAATCTGTATCCAAATGGATTGTTTTGCTCCTAACTGCAAACATTCCATATTGGAAATAGTACTGGGCAGCATTAACATGTTCTCTGGTCCGTGTAGATTTGTATCACAACAAGATTTTTGAAGAAAAAAGCTCCATTCATGCTTCCAAGGATAAAATGAAAGGGCTTCTAGTGACTGTTACTGAAGAATTCCCACACACTTTAAGAAATAAATAAATGTAATAAATAAGTGTCCACATTATGAAGGGCTGAGCACACAACAGCTCTTACATTTCAGGTCAAATACATTCTGTGAAACTTCACTTTAAACTCTTGTCTCTGAAAACACTGGCTCCAGATTTCCTGCACTAAAGCTTACTGACCAGACTTTTGGTCTCACCAGAATAGCCAGCACCTAACCACCAGAAAATTTTGTCATCAGCCCTGCTCTTACTCTATGACGTTAAGTGTTGCAGAAAAGGGCAGCAAAGAGACTAGCATTCTCAGTGAGCGAAGAGATTTGTGAAGTGGGGACAAATTGTAACACTTAACAGAGTCACTGTGCCATTTGTGTTTCTACCATGTCATTTATTTTTACAAAGCCTCAGGATTTATTTGCCGGGAGTAAATACTTTTGCCAAGAAATCTTTCCATTCAAACATTGACTTGACACTTCTGCCTTTATAGCTGTATTGACACTGTGCAAATATTTGTGGGTAGTAAGACCTTACTTTCACCAAAAGTTTCTCCAAAATGTAGTATTTGAGGAGGGATCAGTGAAAAATCTCTTGCATAGATCACTTCTGATTTTTTAAAGGCCTTCACATTATGTGGCAGTTAGAAGTGGTGTAACTCTCTGATGGGCAAAACACGTTAGCTTAAAAAACAGCCTTGAAGGCATGAAAGCTAGAGAATATTTTTATTTCCATGAGGCAAAAATTTCTCAGGCTTTCGACACTGAATTAACAGCACATAACATTCACTGGGCTGAAGCTGCTCACTGCAGAATTAACAGCCTGTTTGGGCCAGTTGATGAGGGTTTCAAGACTAGGACAACAGCAATAAAACCTATTTGAAAAGTACACAGACATTTTGTAGAAAAGCTCAAAGAATTCAGGAAGTGGACATTTTTATAAATAAAAGGAGGAAGGACTCGTGTCACCAAGGATGACTTTCTAGACAAATGTGGGCAAAATATTTTAGAAGATAAAAATATTTTTAATTTTATGGGGTGGGGTGAATCAGGGATTGTACTTCATGTTATTTTGGTTAGAGAGCCTGCTATGTACATAAATTAGGGATTGTATCAACTGATGCAGAAACACATTTGCAGGAGCAACAACTGAAGGATCATGTTTGAGCTATTTGGAAGAAGAACCAGAAATAGACCTTGAGAGGGGATGGGCATTACCCAAGTCCAGCTGCCTGGCAGTTAGTGTTTTGTATAAATCTCACCTCTGTTTACTGAAAAAAAGAGATCATCGCTTCACAAGCATGACTTTATCCTACTTTTTTTTTTTGATAGATATCTGAAGATCAGATATCACTGTGTGAGGTACCTATCCACTCTTCACTGACGAGTAGGATACCATATCACCAGTGTAAATTGGCTTGGGTTTGGTGAAGTCATCTGCAGATATAGAGTTCAAAGACACCAAATTCTCCTGCTACCTAGTACAATCCAATAAAAAGATGCATTTTTTCAATAAGCTTAGATTAATGTGAGACTGGAGAAGCAGGTAAAAGAGCAAAACTTTGTCAAGGAATTGTCTTAATGAAATCCAGGCTGCTTTACAGCAAACACAACAGACAGCAAACAGTCCCTTAGGACTGACAACATTTTCCAATATCCTTTATGTAGGCCTGAAAATCAACACCTGCACCCATGAATACATAAATAATTAAAATGTACCTTAAAGGCTACAGTCCTCCCATGCTTGCTCACTCTTTCGGGTAGTAACTTGTCCAAGATGCCATCTTTGTTCTCCTGAGACAGTACACAAAGACATCAGGAAGCAGAGTAGCAGATCCTCCAGATGAGTTTATTTTGTTAATTGCAAAACATTTGCCTTAAGAATTTAGAAAATTCCTCTCCTAGTTTATTTCCAAAGTGTTAGAGGAGATACCTCCCTGTAAACATTTCTGCTGGCAGTTTGTTTACTTTTGTATTGGCATCATCAATGCTGAAGGAATTTCATGTATTGAAATGTTTAGATGGAAAGTTAGGAGAAATTTATTCTGGACTTGTTCATGAGAATTTGCACGTTTTTCTTTTTACTGACTCCAGTTGCCACCAGGAACATTTGGACAGTACTAAGTGGTGTCTAAATATTACAGAAACCTCAGACCCATGGGACCTCTGGAGATTATCTAGTCCAACCCCAGAGTAGGTTTACCCACAACAGGTTGCACAGGATGGCATCCAGGCGGGTTTTGAATGTCTCCAGTGCGGGAGACTTCACAGCCTCTCTGGGCAGTTGTCCTGGTTTGAGGTAAAACAGAACCAATTTTGGTCAGTAACTTTGCTTCTTAGCTGGGCCTCTCTAACTACTGAAATTAACAGCATATTGTGCAGACAATGTTCACTCTCTCAGAGTGATAAGACCTATGTTTATAGTTGATGCCCAGGCGTGGTATGCAGAGAGGCTCTTGCTTCTACTTATTGCTATAACACCCAAGGCCAACCAACTTTGTTATTTGCCCTGTTGGAGGGTTGGAAGTGGAAAAGCATAGTGGGGTCCCACCTGCAAGGAGGAGCGGACAGGACAGGTGACCCAAAACTGACTAACGAGGGTATTCCATGCCATCTGCCTCATGCTCAGTGTAAAGGCTGAGGGATCAAAGGGTCAGCTCTCTTCCTGCAATGGCCGACATCTGAGGAGGACTCTGTCTGCCTGCGATCCCGATCCTGAATGCAGATCTGGAATACAGTTTCTGTCCATCACTGAGTCCAGCCTGGGACTGCCCCAGTGCTAGCCGGTGTTGTGATTGTCATCACGGGAGCTTGATACGGTTTTGTATATATTTCATTACTTCTTTTTTATTTTATTATTAATATTTCATTAAAGTACTTTAGTTCCTTCTAAACTCATAAGTCTCTTTTTCCTCCTCTGCCCCTCTCTTTGAAGAGGGGTAGAGGGGAGCATTTGTCGGTCCCATCTGGGGTCCCCCAGGTCCCCAGTAGCTGATTTGGCCTAAACCACGACAGCAGCCTGTTCCAGTGTTCTGCCACCCTCGAAGCGAAAAAGTTCCTCCTCATGTTAAGATGGGACTTCCTATGTTCAAGTTTGTGCCCATTATCTCTTGTCCTATCACTGGGCACCACTGAAAAAAGACTGTTCCCATCCACCTCACACCCTCCCTTTAAGTATTTATAAGCATTAATATCCCCCCTCAATCTTCTTTCTCTAGACCAAAAAGACCCAAGTCCTTCAGCCTTTCTTCATAAGAAAGATGCTCCAGTCCCCTAATCATCTTTGTAGCCCATTGCTGGACCCTCTCCAGCAGATCCCTGTCCTTAAGCTGGGGAGCCCAGAACTGGACACAATACTCCAGATGCGGCCTCACCAGGGCAGAGTAGAGGGGAAGGATGACCTCCCTCGACCTGCTGGCCACACTCTTCTTGATGCACCCCAGGACGCAATTCGCCTTCTTGGCCACCAGGGCATATTGCTGGCTCATGGTCATCCTGTTGTCCACCAGGACTCCCAGGTCCCTTTCCACAGAGCTGCTCTCCAGGAGGTCAGCCCCCAACCTGTACTGATGCATGGCGTTATTCCTCCCCAGATGCAGTACCCTACACTTGCCTTTGTTCAACTTCGTAAAGTTCCTCTCTGCTCAACTCTCCAGCCTGTCCAGGTCACGCTGGATGGCAGCACAGCCTTCTGGCGTGTCAGCCACTCCTCCCAGTTTTGTGTCATCAGCAAACTTGCTGATGGTACACTTTATCCCTTCACCCAGGTCATTGATGAATGTATTGAACAGGACTGGACCCAGTGCAGACCCCTGAGGAACACCACTTGTTACTGACCTCCAACTAGACTCTGCACCACTAACCACAACCCTCTGAACTCTATCTGTCAGCCACTGTTCAATCCACCCCACTGTCCCTTCACCTAACACACACTTTCTGAGCTTGCTTGTGAGGATGATGTGGGAGACAATGTCAAAATTCTTGCTGAAGTCAAGCTAGACAACATCCACTGACCTCTGCTTCTCACAAGCATGCCCCACATGCTTCTCTGACAATG
Organism: Charadrius vociferus; assembly: GCF_000708025.1. Taxonomy (NCBI): domain Eukaryota; kingdom Metazoa; phylum Chordata; class Aves; order Charadriiformes; family Charadriidae; genus Charadrius; species Charadrius vociferus. The sequence goes on from NW_009648053.1 coordinate 423,364, forward strand.
TTTCCTCTTAATATATTAAATTAGTTTCAGCACTGTAGTGGCTTTGAAAATCAGTTATTCAAAATCTGGCAGCAGCTAAGTAAAATCAAGTGACTTTCATAATGTATTTTAAATTAAAGTTATAAAGAAAAATCTCTTTTATTAAGTGCTTGAAAGGTACTTTTTCCCAGTGCCAGTTCCTTTGAGAATGTACATGCTGACTGTACAGCAATACATTTTCCTATGAAAGCCCTGTCAAATTTAGCTATTAGGTAAATTTGTTTTCTGTGGCTGTGGAGTGGAGTTGGTCATATTATTTGTTTCAAGTAAATTATCCAATCTTTTTTTTTTTTTCTTATAACGATGTTGTTTCTGACTAGGATCTATCATTATTTGACTGTTTCTACAGAAGGCAAATATTCTCTGGTGAACAATTTTTTCCACATTCCCTTCTCCATTCCTCCTTCATCAGTTGCAAAACAAATTAGCTGGCATATTGTATGAGGCTATTTACTTCCATTGTTTAAGCAACTTTCAGAAAATCATCAATTCAAAGCAGAGCTGCTCAGAAATTCCCAGAAAAGCTTTTGCTTTCCATACCAATTATACTCCCTCAGGAACGCAGTCATGTTGATGAGACTTTCATATGATAGCTATCAAAGGCAGAAAATGAAAAAACAGCCTGGTGCCTGGGCATCCACCATCCCAGGTGAGTCCCTGGGCTATGAAGTCACAGGTTTTACTTGGGCTGGGGTGGGGGCAGAGGGTCTGGTCTGTGTGTGTGTGTATATGAGTGTGCACATGCTCATGTGCCCAGAATGGACAGGAGGGTGCTAAGCACACACAAAAATGTCAAATGTCTGAAATCCTGAAAAGCACCTGCAATTTGAGCAAACTTTCCCACCTGGCTGTAGCACAGATCATATATATTTTTAATAGAAGTTGTACTGGGCTGGGAATTGGGACACACGCTTAGAGTGGAGAAAGGTACTGGGCACTCAGGATGGCTTCCACCTCCATTAATGGCAGTAGTTTACTAGTTAATTAATTAGAGTAAGCCAGTCATGTGGGCTTCCTTTGTAGTAGTACCTCCAGAGGATGATTCATCCCATACCAATGCAAATGTCTAAGCAAAGGTAATTCTCCTTAGATATTTCTCTCTCTTGGCCCGAGAGAAAGTGACAAGGAGAACTGACTAAGACTGCACACCTATCTTAGAGAGTCTTAATTGAGGTCCCTGTAATCCTAATGTTAACATAAAAATGTCTAAAGCCTGTGGCGAACCATACAAAGAGCTGATTCTCAAGCTGTGCCAGCCTTTCAGTCAAAGACCTTCATAACATCAGTGAAATCTAATAGTGGGCCATGCTCCAGAAGAAAACAAATTGCTTCTGTCATTTAAAAAGGAAAATAAAATAAGAAGTGTGATGTTTCTAGTCATTTAAGTTCTAAAAACCTCACATCTATTACTTCATATCCACCTTTCCTCTCATCTTATGTAAGTGAAACAATCCAGAATCTGAGATATCAGCTCAGAAAGTCCCTTTACAGCATTACCATGGCTTATGTGGCAAGGGATGTCATCTCTAATCTTAAACTTCAGATTCTCCAGGTCCACAGTAACACATGGATGCTGTGCTACAGTTATGGGGGTGCAATAAGGCAATGGTGTGTCTGTGCCAAGCAACTTTTTAAAATGGGAACACTTTGCTTTGCTCTTCCCCAGTTTGTGACTACTAGAAAGATGGAATATGGAAGCTACTGCCAACTCACCTAGGTTCATAAGGATCAAATGTAGTTGGACTATATAGTTCAGACTCCAGGTATGTGGAGAACTGATGTCAGATGTGATTTTGTTTCGACATTGCTACTGTGCCGCCATCTTCTGGGAGGACCATCTTCTTCACGGTTTTGGAAGTGGACGACTTCATGTGCGCAAAAAGACTTCAAGGGCGCAAAAAGAGCGGGAAGAGGCTTGCAGGAGAGCATCACTTCCGGTCGATCTGCGCATGAGCGAGATTACGAATCCCTTCAGTTCTCCTGTTCCTCTTGAGCCTCATCAGTGAGCCCAAGAACTTACATTGAATTACACTACACCTGAAACACATTTTCCTAAGAGCTTCTAGTCTTGTTTTGAAATCTCCATTTCTCAAGCACCTCCCTTCCCCTTAGCAACATTTTCTAGAAGCTAATCACTTGCCTTTGCAAAAAAACCCCAAGCCTTAATATTAATTTGGAATCATCTGATTACAGCTCCCAGCCATTGATTACCATTATGATTTTGATTACCGGATTAAAAGTTCGTTAGTCATAGTGCTTTCTCCATGTAAAAATTCTTATACATTGTAGTCAAGCCACCTCCTGTCTTCTTTAGCATGCCAAAGAGATTTAGTAGTTTCAATATCTGTAAGGCATTTTGCTTTATCTGTGTAGCTTCTATTTTTGTTGTTGTTGTTATATACTGCTTTCAAATTTATATTTACTGCCTGCAAATGTGGATGCGCTTTCAGCTAGCAGTTACTCTTTGTCACAGCTATGGTCATTTTGAGTGTTCAAAATACTTTTTCTTAAACAACCCCAAATTTCATTCCTTTTTCTTCTCCCGGTCAGTTTTGAGTCTAATTTTCCACGTTTGACAAATTAGATTTTCTTAGAGCACTAAGCATACATGGTGGGTTGGAAAAATATTTTGCTTGCGCTACTGAATATAACTAGCTGCCTCTAAGCAACTATAGTCTTCTTATGTGGGATACACTCATCTTCATCTGTCAGAAAAAAGACCAAATGCACGGGTCCTGTGCTAGGTGCAATACCACTATGTAAAGAAATTTCTAACATTTCGACTTTGACATCTACAAGATAAAGCAGGTAATAAAAAATATAATAAATTAATCTAAAACTGTTGGGTTGGGGTTTGTTTGGTTTGTTGGTTTGTTTTATTGTTAGGAGAGAAAGATTATTTCAGTACAGGCTGCATTGGCTTTCCAACCTATGTTTCCCAAATCAGAAATACCAAAAAACACACAGATGTAGACAGGTCTGACACACTGCAGACATGTGTCAAAGGAATAGCCTAGAGCAAGCCTAGTAACCAAGAACAGACAGCTACCAGAAGGTCTCCCTGAGCTGCAGCAGTTAGCACATGGATTCATTTGCTGAGACAGTTGTGCATCCTGAGCTATAAATAACCCAACCAAAAAAACCAAATGGGTGTAAAATGTACATCTTGTCTACATAGCAGTGTGTTAGAACTACCTGAGCTAGCTCTGAGCACAATAACATTTCTATGCAGCACAGTGTCATGCAGAAATGTTAGCTCCAGTCCCAGGAGGCAGCACAATAGGCATGTGTGGCCATCAAGCCAGATGCAAGCAAGGACTGAGGCTGTTCCTACTTCCAGAGCTGGTGGTTTCAGCACTTGTCCTACAATCTTTGCACAACATCATTTTGCATGATATCATTGTTGACCTACCACCCCTCTTTGTGTCTGAGAGAGTGTGCCACAGCTGCTTCTAACATCTCCTGATTGGCGTCCTGTCTTTCAATAGGACAGTGCTTGCTGGTCCCTCTACTCTCCCTGAATTATTCTTTTTACATGAACAACAAACCACCCTCTTTGCTGCTCCACATCAAGCAGCAGTCCTCCTCTGCCAATCAAGGAAACAGTCCTCTGGCTAGGGAACCTCTCCATCCTCCATCTCTCTTGCAGCACCCCCAACTAAATTGGCCCAAATACCTCTTTCATTTACTTTAAAAAATATATATTTTTTTTTTTTTTATTTTACAGAATATAGACAAGTGCTCTTCCATATCCTTAAAGAGCAGTATGAATGAATATTCCCCCTGGAGTGCTGGCTCCTTTCACCTGCTTCCTCTTTCCTAGACAGAGATTAGAGACAGCTCAGAATGGATGATCACAGAAGGCCTTTCTGGCACTAAAAATGTATATAGAAGGACGAGAAAACCCAAACTTTCTCTTGGGAGCTTATGTCTTTCTGTCCTCTACACCCATCTTTCACCTGCCTTCTGGAAGCTTTTTGCATTCAGCATGTCCGAAAAAGGGCAATGAGGCATTTTGCATCTGGAAGTCTCTGGCTATATTGACAACCCTTTTTTTTAGCCTGTAAATTCATCTCATATTTCCTTCCTACCTTAGTGTCCTATTATCTGTCTTTGCTGATGAATGTCACATCCTTCTATCATACAGAAATGCAATCCTGCTCCCCATTTCTAAGCAGAGCCATTACTCTAAATATGTATAGGTAAGCACCCTGACAGCTTTGTGAGTTAGCCGAGGTGTCAAGGGCACCTGACCATCTTCATTTTGGTTGCAGAAACCAAATGCATTTTTAATGTTCTCCCTATAAAAAAGCATTCAGTGAGCCTTTTTGAGTATTAGAATTTTGTAGCTTCCTTGATTCAATATTAAAGTTATTTCCTCTGTGCTTCAGTAGAACATAAAAGCTCCAACCTATCAAGGAGAGGAGATGCCACAGGAGGTAGTGAGCGATGGTGAAGCTTTCATCAATAGTGCATGGGCCAAGAATTAGAAGAAACTACCCCTTTTCCATGCAAACCTGCTTTCCCTCCCTGCCGGGAGACCAAGTCCTTGGGGCAGGAGCAGGCATATTCAGGTATAAGCTGCATCCTACTCCATTCAGATGCTAATCTACTAACACTCTCATACAAATCACCTGTCCCAACCTACGGAAGCAAGTAAATCTTAACAATCCTGCTTTGCCCTGCCTCTGAGGAAAAGTCCTTTGTGGCAATGCTTTCTGGACTTGTGCAGGCTCACACTTGGGGCTCAGAGTATGGGCTAATGAGCACACTGTTTCTGTCCAGCACTTGGTCTTCCAGATTCCAAACTTGACTTACCAGAGTAGTTCTAGTTTCCAGAGTAGTAAGATTACAAAAGACACCTGAGCAGTGTGAGCAGAACTTGGACAAGGAGAGGCTAGATAGAACAGAATGTGTTCCCTAGTCAACTGAGCCCAGACCTGCTGACTGGAAAAGACAGCAAGGGGCAGAGCCTTTATCCAGCAGCACAGGAGATTTAAGCAGGCTAAAACAATCAGCCCAGCTGTCTGCAACAGATATTTCCCAGCAGGTAGGTGCCTGGCAGTGAGCAGATGCTGCCGGCAGCGTGGTGATCACCCAGCAAAAGGCAGCGTTTTCTGCTTCTCCTGGGCTTGTAGCACCCAGTAGGACCAATACATCCACACTGACAGAGCTCCTGCTCAAGCATGCGGCCACCCAGGTTTCCAGCTGTGGAATGTGTGAAGGGATATTCCTAAAGGTGGAAAGTGATTGCAAGCAAGCCTGCGGGAGGTGTGACCAGACAGATGAACCATTGCTTGGTGGCTGAGCTGCAGGAGGAGGTGGACAGACGGAGGAGTATTTGAGAGTCTGAGAGGGACATTCAACAAGGGAGCTGTTTTCTGCCATCTCTGATGCACGGAAACCAACTCAGTGTGACCACTATGGAGGCAGGTCCAGGATCTGCTTTGTGCCATCAGGAAGGCAGCTTTACAAGGGATAAGGAGGGGTGGAAGAAGGGCACAGCACAGAGAGGTAAGATTAACCCCTCCTTACTCCCTAAGACACCCTTACAGAATAAGTGCAGTGCCCTGGGTACGGTAGACAAAGAACATAAGGAGACAGAAGAAGAACCTATGCAAACAGTCTTGTCAAGGTCAGAGAGGCCAACTGCTCACAACTAAACCTGCTTTAAGACCAGTGCCAAGAAGAAAGAATGGCAAGTTATGGTCACTGGTGATTCCCTCCTGTGTAGAACAGAAGCAACCATTTGCAGACCTGACCCTCTTCTCAGGGAAGCTTGCTGCCTCCTTGGGGCACGAATTGGGGATGTCACGACAAGACTGAAAAGCCTAGTACAACCTTCAGACTACTATCCATTTCTGCTCTTTCACGTGGGTACTAATGATGTCACAACAAAAAGTCTGAGGTCAATCAAAAGACATATCAGAGCCCTGGGAAAAATGCTAAAAAATTCAGGAGCACAGGTAGTTTTTTTCCTCAATCTGCCCAGTAATGGGGGCAGACTTTGGGAGAAACAGGCAAGCCAGCCCAGGATATCAATACCTGGCTCCAGGACTGACGTCTCCACCAAAACTGTGGGGTTTTAAACCATGGAAGAGTCGTCGAGATGCAAGGTATGCTGGGGCCTGACAAGATCCACCTGTCCCAATAGGGAAAAGACACCTTTGGGCGTAAGCTGGCAGGACTGATCAAGAGAGTTTTAAATGAGAATCAAGTCAGGGAAAGGGATACCAGCAGGATTGCAGTAGGTAAGACAAGGGTAGGCATGGCATTGCCTGAGAGTGTCGATGCTAGTGGAATCATTTACAGTGTTCCTGGAAGCACAGAGGGCTCAGGAGTATGTCTGAAAGGCTTTTACACCAGCACATGCAGTATGAGAAAAAAATGGGATGAACTGGAGGCATTGGGCACCTCCAGTTACAATATTATTGGTATTAGTGAGACCTGGTGGATTGAGTCTCATGATTGGAGTGCTGGGATGGAGGCCTACAGCCTGTTCAGGAGGGATAGGCAGGGCAGGTGAAGTGGAGATGGTGCATGATATGTAAAGGAGAGGTTTGATTGTACAGCCCTTATGATGATGCAGTGTACAGTGATGATGCAGTTGAGAGCCTCTGGGTGAGGATTAGGGGGATGGAAAACAAAGGAGATGTTGTAGTCAGTCTATCATACTGCTGTGACAAGCAGGTCTTGGAAGTTCTTGAAGTTTGGAGGAGAGAACTTGTTGCCACAAGTACTCACTTGTGGCAACTAGGAAAGATGCCCTCCTAGGCTTGCCTTTTGTGAACAGGGAAGGACTTGTGGGCGATATATGATGGTAGGCGGCTGTCTTGACCACAGTGATTGTGAAATGGTTGAGTTTAAAATTTTCAGTGTAATGAGAAAAAAGGACAGCAGAGGTGCTACCCTGGGAATCTCCTTTTGAGGGCTTAGGAGTCCACAAGTGCTGGTCAGTCTTTAAGGACCATCTTTTAGAAGCACAGGATCAGGCAATCCCAGTGTGTCATAAGTCAAGCAAGCAGGGCAGAAGACCAGCTTGAGTGAACAGGTGACTCCTCGTGGAGCCCAGGAGGGAAAAGAAATTGTACAGTCTCTGGAAGCAAGGTCAGGCTTCGCAGGAAGATTACAGAGCTGTGGTTCATACATGCAGTGAGAAGATAGGAAAGGCCAAACCTCAACGAGAGCTGAAACTGGCCAGTGTTGTGTCAGATAACAAGAAGGGCTTTTTTAAGTACATTAATAGGAAGAGGAAAGAAAACATTGGACTGATACTTGTTGAAGATGGTCACCTGGCAAATAGGGATGAAGAAAAAGCAGAAGCATTCAATGCTTTTTTTGCCGCAGTCTTTAATAATACTGATAGACCTCGGGCTGCCCGGTCCCCTGAGCCGGAGGACCATGAGTGTGGGAACAGTGATGTTCCTTTTGTGGATGCTGAAATTGTAAGGGACCAGCTGTATCAGATGAATGTTCACAAGTCCATGGGGGCCTGATGGAATTCATCCCAGAGTACTGAAGGAGCTAGCAGATGTTGTGGCAGGACCCTCTTGATCATCTACTAAAGGTCTTGAGAGTCTGGGGAGACTGAGACTGAGACCCTGCCGACTGAAAGCTAGCCAACGTTATTCCAATTTACAAGAAAGGCATGAAGGAAGACCCGGGGAACTACAGACCTCTTAGTCTAACCTCAGTTCCTGGAAAAATTATGGAGAAGATTATACTGGGTACTATACACCGTTAGCAAGTTTGCTCACGATACCAAACTGGGAGGTGGTGTTGACTCTCTTGAGGGACAAGATGCCTTGCACAGGGGTTTAGGTAGATTGGAGTGTTGGGCAATGATTAATGGGATGAAATTTAACAAGTCCAAGTGCTGGATTCTGCACCTAGGGTGGAGTAATGCCAGACACAAGTAGGTGCCACTCCAGGAGTGGCTGGAGAGCAGCCCTGCAGAAAGGGATCTGTGGCTGCTGGTTGACCGCAGGCCCCATAGGAGTCAGCAGTGTGCCCTGGCAGCCAAGAGAGCAAACCTCATCCTGGGATTCATCAAACACAGTATAACCAGCCCGTCCAAAAAGTGGATTAATCCACTGTATTCAGTGTTGGTGCAGCCTGCTCTCGAGTACTGTGTGCAGTTCTGGGCCCCACAATTTAAGAAGGATGTTAAAGTACTCGAATGCATCCAGAAGAGGGCAACAAAGCTGGTGAAAGGGCTGGAAGCCATGTACTATGAGGAGCAGCCAAGGGATCTGGGTTTGGCACAAAGGAGGCCGAGGGATGACTTCATTGCTCTCTACAGCTTCCTGAGGAGGAGAGGGAGGTACTGATCTCTTCTCCCTGCTACCCAGTGACAGGACAAGCGGGAATGGTTCAAAGCTGTGCCAGTGGAGGTTTAGACTGGACATTAAGAAGCATTTCTTTACCAAGAGGGTGGTTAAACACTGGAACAGGCTTCCTAGAGAGGTGGCCAATGGCCTAAGCATGTCAGTGTTTGAGAGGCGTTTGGACAATGCCCGTAATAGCATGCTCTAGTTTTTGGTAAGCCCTGAATTGGTCAGGCAGTTCGACTAGATGATCCCTGTAGGTCCCTTCCAACTGAAAATATTTTGTTCTGTTCTATTCATAAAGGTGTGCTGACTCACCTCTATCATTTGTGGAGACAAGCTCTTTTAACAGTTGTTTATAGGAATCTGATTTATGTACAGCGTTGGCCAGAACACAGCACATTTTAGCTGCAAATTTCATGCTATAATTGTCTTTTCTTCTGATTAATTTGTTGTAAGTATTTATTTTATGACCAATATGGCACTATATAATTGACAAGTAGTACCTTTTTTTTTTTCATTTTTTTTCCCCTTGGAAAACGTAAAGGCCTCATTACTCATCAGAAGAAATGCCTTAAAATGCTAGGAATTACAGAATTCTACACTGCAGTGGGTCAGATATGCCATCAAAACAGCCCTTCTGATGTTTGGTATTTCGACTGCTTTTCTCAGCCTAAATCAGAAAATGCATAATTAGATACAAGCATAAACATTTTCCCAGCCTTTTCTGATCGGATTTGAGGGTTTAGGCCTGATTCATGCAGACATTGTGTGTGTGCCAACCCAGGTCAGGCTGCTTTCTGGAGAGGTGCTCTCAGTTGGCTTTGTGAAGTGAGCCTATTTGATCAAAAGTGTTCAGCTTACCTCCTTAGCCTTTATTGCACTGTGTGTTTTGGGTTCGAGTCAACTGTTTTTCGTGCTGCCAAACCTTGACTGTGATGGCACTTTTCACAGTAAAATGACATAATCTTTAGGCATTTAGCATTATCTATTTAAAAACACCTGTCAGAGTCCAATACCCTCTGACTGGGTTCTTTTAGATATTCTACATACGGAAGGTGTAATGTTTAATATCAAATTTACTTAGCTGAAGACAGTCAACGTTACACAGGGTTCCTGATTTCTGATTCTCTGATACAAAATATAGTTAGAAAATATACAAAATGCGTTGCACTCAGTGATACAAAATATACTGAAAGCACAATACAGTTATTATGTCATTTAGCAATAACTAGCAGTTGCAATATTACAATAATTGCAAAACAACAATACCAATGCGATCCCTATTACTGGTCTGTATAATATACTCACTGTCATGACACTGGGTATCCCCAGTACTCAGAAAGGAATACTTGGGTTGAAGCCACCACAAGTCTGTTGCTCTTTTCAAAATTGTTTTGCTTAATTGTTCAATTTTTATACTGTATGAGCCAACACAATGAATACATATCCATTCTTCCTATGCTGGTCTGGCTAACTCAGGGAGATATTTACCCCACCACACGATTTACTCAACTGTTGATAAGTGTTTATCTAAAACAGAGGCCACACTTTGGTCCCCTTTGTGTTAAGATCAAGTCAGCTTCTTTGCATTATTCTCTGAGCTTCATGGGCACGATCGCCCTTGTCCATCTCCACTGAGTGTTATTCCATTGTAGGGGTTTATTTAGTGAGTCATATTCCACCCCTAAGGGTAGAGTCAGTTACAACACCTCAGTAATTTAACGACCTAGATCTTATGGATTCTCTCTGAAATTTGAAATTCTCTGAAATTACTCAACAGCGTAATTCATATATTGGCAGCTGAATGCATGGCTTTTTATTCAGAGCATCATACATCAACTCTTCAAATAAGACTTTGCTACCACCATAATTCTTGAGCTAAGGAAGCCAACCTTCACTGGGATACACATGACCTTCTTCAAACCTGAGCTGTCCTTAGTGGTATTTACTTCAACTTTGCAAAGCACTGAACCTACCCACACATATGTCAGTACACTTAACAGTTGGATCTAACCAACTTTGAAAATTGGCTCTCCTTTGAGATGGGGTTTAGATCAGAGTTCACTTTTTCTATGAAAAACAAAGCACCCATTGCAACTGCAAGATATTTTCTGGTCTCAGCCAAACTACAAACATGAAACGTTCATTAAATCTCATTGATATCACTCTCTCTGGAGCTTGGAGTTCAAGGATAATCCAAGAAGATAATGCGAACAAGTGGGACAAGAAATAGCACATCCAGGGAGCCCACTATAGCTTCTGGGAATTTTTTCTCCAGCTTCCATCTCACAGTGGTAAAGGGCAAAGTTATCACTGGTAATTCCACAAGTCCATATGATATCAATTATCAGGTATTTATTGCTGAGCTAAAATTAACTATGGCTTTTGCAGGCTGAGCTAGGTTGGAAAACAATAAACAATTGCTAAGTTAAAAGCCATTAAGATGAAAATCAAAGAAACTGATCTTAAGTGTTTCTGGTACACTTCCTGGAAGAAAGACATACAAACTTAAGTTTTCTTATGTGTATGGCCAAGTTGGCAAAGAAAGCAGTAGTTAAGATGTCCCTAGCTGAACTACCTTCATTATAATACTAAAATACCCACCCATAGGTCAGGTTGACCCGTGCCCTGGTGAGTACCCTTCCTCTGTGCAGGCACAATAGTATGAGAAATGACTAAGCAGATATTATAATTATATGCTAGTCGCTAAACAATCATTGCAACTGGGAGTGTATGATTATGTAATTTGTGTGTATGAAAGGTATCATGGTGATGATTTCTGTTGTGATTGATTTGTGGAAAGCCACTGAGCACCCAACCTTGCGCAACTCTGAAATAAATAATCAATGACTCTCCTGAGTGTGTGAGAACTGGCCTGTTGCACAATGGGTAACGAATCTGCTTTTCAGACAACACATGTATATGTGCACCTCTTGATAGGAAACAAACATTCTCCCTGTGTGGTTACTGCCAGAGAGTGATGTTTTCATATGCTCCAGGAAATATTTCCAAAGAGGTCTCATTTTCAGAGAGATATAAAATTTCCCAAATGTTTGAGAAGAAACATTTCAAATAGCATACGATGCTCCCCCAAAATGGACTGTGAAAGAAGACCACTTGTCCTAGTCACCAAATATAACCAATGCATGAAAGAGGGATTTGAGAGCTACATCAGGTTAAACCTTCAGTCCACCCTTCAATACAGGATTGTGGGTGACCCACCGTGAAGCAGGATTAGCTCTGAAAATGTCAGCATCTTCATCTATAATGGACTGAAACCATATTTAAACTGTTTTCTTTCTCAGAAAATTTTCATATAACCTTACAGCAGGCTTATAGGAAACCTAGCCAGGCAATGCTAAACAAAGTTCTTCACAAGAAAAAGTAAAATACTTCTCTTGCTTCCAGGCTTTCCTTAAAATCCAATTTCAAAGATCACCACATTTGCAATCAAAGTGGAGTTTTGGAGAAAAAAAAGTATCTGTTTTGTCAGATTTTAAGGCAAAAAGGGGTGTGTTTACTGATACTTTTCTATTGTTTCTTGTTTCCAGCAACCTCTGCTGGTTGGAAAAAATCCAGCCCTCACCATTATTGCTAGAAATGAAGAGGACTGTCTTTAGAACTGGTCTTACATTTTTTCATTAAAATAAATCTATTCTTTTCTCTCTTCAGATTTGGTAATTATCTCTTCTGTTTCTTGATCAATTGATGAGGAAAAGATTGATCTGCTCTCAATCAAAAAAGCCCGTTTGCAATGTAGTAAAAGCACTAAAATCTCCTGTTCTAATGCAACTTTGTTTTAAAAATATACATGCTTACTCCCTCTGAAGAGCTATTAATGCCTCTATCCTCAATCACCGTAGTATTTACAATGATTTGGGTGCCAGGATAAAATTAACACAGGTTATGAAGAGCTGCCATATGCCCCATATGTACACTGACCAATAAAAATGTACCCAGCCATAACCAAATTCAACTTTGGGGACAGAAATATCTCAGTTACAGCTACTTAAATATCTTATATTTAAAGGCAGACTAGAGCTTTGGATCCTGTCTTGTAGTTCAGCGCAGGCAGGAATAAAAGGACAAAAATACATCTGCACCTCTGAAAAGCAAGCTACGTCTCTAAGTGCCTATACAGAAATCAAGGTGCCAGATTATGCTGTAACCTCTGTGAGACGGTTTGTCAAGTAGTGTAAACTGTTACAACTCCATTATCTTCAGTGCAGCTGTGGCAATTTCTGCCACATAAGGATCAACTCCAGACTGTTTGAGGTGATCCATGAGTACTCTAAAACACTATATAAAGTAAATGTTTCCTCCCATATGCCAGTGAGATGTAAGAAAGAGCCCAGTATACTGAGGGTATTTTGTGATATAAGTCCCAGTGATTTCAGTAGGAATTAAGTGTCTAAATATCTAATTTGGGCCCAATAATCTTAATATAATTAAATGCCATTAGTTGAAAATCAGTAGCCTAGAGCAAAGCACAAATTAATCCACCTACTGTGTCTATAAACTCTGCTAAAATTTATTTGAATTGTACCTTAGACCTTGACTTTTCATCTTTGCTCTAATGTTTAAAATCTGATCTAGCTTTTGTTGTTGTTGTGGTTTGTTTTAAATGAAGCCATTGCAAAGTGAAGAGGCATAGAAGAACACACTCATCAGGAGTCCCAGTATAATCATGCCTTTGTTCATACTCACAGTCTCCTGTCATACCTCATTTGCACAGATTATGTACTGGGATATATAATAAAGCTGGTATTTTTCATTGCTCCAGTATTGCAAATATTATGGTTTGGGATGATTTTTAAGAACAAAACCAACAAAAATACAGATTCAAAGAGAAGGGTTGTAACTAATTACTCTTCTGGGCTGGGGAGCAATTATTTGTGGGTTTCCATGCAATGATATTATTTCCATAGCTCTCTGCAATTCATTAGGGACACATCAATTCCACAGTAGCTGTTTTCACATGTGTCAAAAGAGACCCCCAGGGTGACACTATAGAGCAAAGCTTACTCTAATGAGTTTTGTTCTCTCCTCATAGCTGAAAAGCCACTCCCCAAAAGGGTTTTAAGAGTTGAGAGATTTAATGGGGGTGGTGAAGGGTAAGAGTGTACCAATCATGGACAGGAAACAGGAATTTGTGCTCCAGTTCCCCAAGATGCCCCAAACACCAAAACTCTTGAGTTTCCATCCAGTGCTTAAACACACGTATAAGTACAATCCTCAACTGTAGCATTAGCAAGTATAGAAGCAGCTTCTGATACCAAAATAGCTCCACTTGCCTCTTAAATTCCTTTGTGGCGTGCTTTTATGACTCCTCAGATTATGCTTCTGTGCATACAAGGCTTTTCACAACATTGAAGAAGTTCTTCCTCTGATCTCATCACTCAGGCTAACATAAGGCTGATAGGACTGCTCGTAAAAAAGACCCATTCTGGGAGGTCTCTGGTAGAGTTTCCTGACCAACCTGAATGTTTGCCAGCATCTAGTGGAACACCGGTGAAAGCCAAACTACTGCCTTCATCATTTGTCCTCTTCTGCCACCTCTCCTCTGCACAACAGAAAGCATCTCATCAGTGTGATGAAGAAGATCAGTAAGACCACACCTGCTCCAAACAGAACTTAGAGGGGGGGTGAGGCAGCCCAGGTGGGTTCTTGGCTAGTAGATTTCAAGGAGCTGAGCAAAGCAGCAGTAGTTTCATTCAAGTTTGTGGTAAGATTTGTCTGGCTCCCTTGGCTGGATTATCAAGCAAACTAGCCAAAAATCTGATTGTCTTTTTTTTGTAGTTGAGGTGCAGGGACACTGCCACATATTGATATAACATGACAATCACTCAGTGGACCACAGCTGTGTCTCCAGTACTTGCAACAGCTCAGCACAGGGTCGGAACTACTACTTCAACAAAAGGAAAATGTAGCCAACGACCAGGAATTAACTTGCCATGAGGTTAAAAAGTGGTTCTCATTTTGTAAGAACTGAGTAGCTGTTGCAGAGACTGCTTTGGAGCATGTGGTGAGGCCAGTCTTCAATTGCTTGGGAATGAAAAACTTGACATCTGCTCTATTGAGTCTGTCCTTCAAGCTTTAGAAAAGAATTCCAGGGCACAAAGTTCATCCTAGAAAAAAACCATCCAGTCAAATAGTGGGTGAGGAACTTTTTGAAATCAGGTAGTTTGTCTCATCATGACCTAAATTCTGGTTTGCAACTTCTCAATCCAAGTGATCAGCTATGGCAAAGACATCTTGTTCCAAGTCTCTACACTATGCTACCACCAATGTCTTGGAAGGCCACCAGCCGTCAAACACAGACCCAGTGATTCCAGCTGTCATGATTTCCTAATAATTGGTACTGGTAAGATGTGAGAATATTGTCCTTAAATCATTATCTATGTGCCTATGATAGAAACTTTCCTGAATTGTTACAGGTGCTGCAAGTTTCATGATGCAACTCCCAGAGTTAGCTCAGCTCTCATCCTTAGACAGTCTATGCTTTCCTGGTTTAAGGTAACAGAATAATGTTGAGAGAAGGCCAAAAGTTTATTGCATGTCATGTTTTGTCTGATCTTTTAACAGGTACATAGAAAATTGTGTGCAGAACAATGCAGCTAGTCTGCACATTAACAAATTTTCACATGCTGCTGATAAACAAAAGGAACAGAATTTTTTGGCCAAGCAGGTACTTGAATTTTCAGGCACTCATTCCATACACCTGTATCACTTGAGTTAGGGTCTAATTTTTTCATGTACACATCAAAACACATATGCCTGTGTCGTGGTTTGGCCTCAGCCAGCAACAAAGAACCACACAGCCGCTCGCTCAACTCCCACAGAGATGGGAAAAATTGACAGAAAAAGGCAAAACTCATGGGTTAAAATAGTGCAATTTAACAGAACAGCAAAAGGGAAGATGAAAACAAAACAATAACACCAATAAAGGGATATAAAGACGTGATTACAGTACTGCTGCGCAGCACACCAACTGGACCCAGACCGCCATAGCCCACCCCCAAGTGGCAACTGCTCTCCTCTCCCCAGCTAGCTCCTCTTATAGCCCAGGCATGGGTCACGTGGTATGGAATACCTGCCCCCTGCTGGCTCCTTGGGGAAATTAACCCCATCCCTGCTGGAACCAGGACAGCCTGCACATGTACACACACACACAAAAGTATGGATCACCAGTAATAATGTCTGTCGTGGTAAAAAAAACATAGCTGTTCTTCATTCTGATTTTTTATATAATTAAGGGAAAATATAGACTGCATATTTATCTGAGTTCTTCTAATTTATCCAATTAAAATTAATTTATTATCTCTGAAATCTGAAAAAACCAAAGACACCACTGCCCCATCCTTTCTCCAAAATCCAGTATACGAATTTGTGCACTCTTAACAGACTTCCCTTTGGAAAACACCTTCTGTGTTACAGAAAAGATATTGAAAGCTAAAATACACATAAGCCCATCAGATCAAGCATTGAGAGCAGTGCCAGTCCTGACTGTATTTCATTTAGTATTTGAGTTGCATCCAGTAATGATAAGGAGGACTAACAGATTTACAGACGAGAGTGCGTGATAGATACTGTAACTTCCAGTTTGTCATCTTGACAATGCACGGCAGTGAAAGCAGCTTCTTTTGCACTATAACGCATTGCTTGCTATGCCTTATTTAATTTTAGATCAAGCAAGTGTCACTTTGTGAAGTAAAGCTGTCAGTCTCACAGGTTGACTTCAAGAGAGCTGCCATTCACCCTGCTAATTCACAGGTATAAAAGATGGCATACTATAGACACTCCATACACTGAGCCATGAATATGCTAAGCATGGTTGAGTGAGTGGAAGAAAGGTGTGACAAGTGTGGTACTCCACTACTGTGTGACCCAGTGGAACTGTTCTTTCACATTATGAAGAACTGCTGTGAAAGCATAAAATTGATAACTTGAATACATCGTGCTAAATCCATATTGAGGTAAATGAACTTTATTTAAAAATTGATTATGTTTGCTACTTTCTCAATTAATTTCTATGCACTTTAAACCTTGTTTTTATATTTCTTTTTTTTCTTAAGGGGTAGCATTCCATGCAACCAGGTCACAACCTCCTAGGCAGACTTGTGATATTGACTTGTTTTATAAACCCCTTTAGAGCTCAGGTATTGATTGTCATGCCTCATTCAAAGTATTGACTTTGTATATTCAATGTCATCTGTACTACGACGTAATCAAATATTTAAATAAAGGGTCACATTATGGCTAGAACTGTAGTGTGTTCTTCCAAGCTTAATCATGAACATTTGTCAGTGGTCAGTGCCTATTTCTACACAGAAGCAATCACAGCATTAAATAAATGCTTAGTGTGATTATTCTGTAATCAGTAAAAGTTTTGCATCTCCCTGCTGTGAGGGACAGCAGCAAAGGGTACGCATGAATAGAAATAAGAATCATTTTTTTTAAACAAATGTGCAATTATAATTCCACAATATTCAACAGTTTCGTTTGAAACTGAGATAGGTTTCCACCCAAGTCTGTGTCACATCATTAGAAATTTTATATCCAGTAAAATATATATTTTTTTTAAAATATATTCACACTATCTAGAAAAATTGCTTCCAAATACTTCCACTGAAAAAGACTACCACCGGAAGCCTAAGGTCATTCTGATCTGATGAGATTTAAAATACATTTCTTAAAAAAATCATTTTACTACACTGGAAGAGATTCTGAAGAGGAGAAATGATTATTAAAACTGCTGAAAGCTTCAGTTCAGGACTGCGTTCCCTTTTGGGAAGATGTTCCAATAAGTCACAGGACTCAATACAGCAGTTTGGTCAAGTCCTTAGGATCCAGCCCAGTCCTTCCTATGTGATTCTCCCCTGCCAAAGGAAAATATGGAAGGAAGGAAAAAGGAAAATGTGCCTTTACACATTATTTGCTGCAAGTACAGAGCTCCAAATGCTTTTAAACACTAAACCAAGCTTACATACACCATTTGAAGCTTATTAGAGCCACATTCCAGCTGTGCTATGCTGATCCAAGGAAAGGGAAAGACAAACAGCAGACCAAAACAAATCAGTGTCCAGGCTTTTAATTTTCTCTCTGTGATGAATTGAGATGGTCTCCCATGGAGAAGAAGCTATGGCTAAAAGCTGTTCTAGTCTTGTGGGCTCAACAAGGCCAGCAGAGATGACACCATTATTCCTTTCCTGGAGTGAAAAATCTGCTCCTTCAAGGCTCCAGATGGAATAGGTTGGAAGAAAAGTTCTCAGAGAGGACACTGCTTAAACTCTCTGAAATGTCTGTGCTAATATAAAAGCTGGAAGAGTGCTGAAATGATGGGCAAAGATATAGCCTAAGGCCTTCGTGTTACAGGAACATCAGTCGAAGATTATCTTTTTCTCCCCTCTTGCTAGAGAGCCAACACTTGGGCACTGTTCTGGATTGTCAAGCTGCTTTTTTTCCTCCTTGCTTATGCTAGTGACTGGGAAGGCACAAGTTCATGGAGACAGACAGCTGGACAGTGCAGCCTGCAGTGGACCCGCAACCCACAGCCAAACAGTCAAAACCTCCCACACTGGCACACACAGAAGGAAGGGAGGCCAGTGATACAGAATGGAAGGTTGTAACTGCAAAGCCCAGCAGGAGGAAGAGACTTCCCCCAAAAACTGAGGTGCATTTGCAGAACCACTTCACTGCTCTGCAGAGTCAAGAGGGAAAACCTACTCTATCAGGAGAGGTGCTGGAGCTCAGTAAGACTGCCTGATCCATTCCATGTATAACAACCAGTGCAACTAAGATAAGGTGACAGGTGATAGCCATAGGTGACTCTCTTCTGAGAGGTACAGATGCGCCCATTTGCTGGCCCGATGCACTCTCTAGGGAAGTGTGCTGCTTGCCAGGGGCTCGTATCAGGGATGTCACCGAAAGACTACCAAACCTCGTGCAGTTCTCAGACTGTGATCCACGCTGCTGTCTCTCGTGGACACCAGTGGTGCAGCTAGGAACAGCTTGAAGACTATCAAGAAAGATTATAGAGCCCTGGGAGCAGCTATCAGGGACTCTGGGGCACAGGGAGCTTTTTCATCAATCCTCCTGGTCAAAGGGAAGGGGGTTGATAGAGCCAGGCTAATCTAGCTAGTCTATAACTGGCTACAGGACTGGTGACACAGCCAGGGGGTTGGCTTCTTAGATCATGGGACTCATTCTCAGAAACCTGGTGTACTGGGGCCGGATGGGGTCCACCTGTCAGAAAATGGGAAGAACATCTTTGGTCAGAGGCTTGCTAAGCTTGTGAAGAGGGCTTTAAACTAGAGTTTCTGGGGGAGGGGAACCGCAATCCATCCCACTCCTACCAGTACAATGCCAATAATAGAGACCCAAAACCTGGAGAAGGGTTGCAGGTCAGCAGAAGAGCACCTGGAGTGCAACATAAAGGAAAAATAGCCACTCCAGCCAGGAATCTAGGTTCATCAGGGGCTCAACTTAAGTGCCTCTGCACAAATGCACATAGCATGGGGCATAAAGAAGAGGAGTTAGAGATGTGCACATGCCTGCAGGGCTATGATCTAATTGGTATCACAGCGACATGGTGGGATGGCTCCTATGACTCAAAGGTCGGAATAGAATGATACAGACTCCTCAGGAAGAACAGACAGGGGAGATGAGGAGAGGGTGTAACCCTCTGTGTCAATGACCAACAGGAATGCATGGAGCTCCACCTGGGGATGGATGAGGAGCCACCTGAGGGCTTATGGGTCAAGATTAAAGGGAGGGCAGGGACAGGTGATGTTACAGTGAGGGTCTGCTACAGGCCGCCTGACCAGGAAGATCAAGTGCAGTAGGCCTTCTATAGACAGATAGGAGCAGCCTCACATTCACAAGTCCTGGTATTCAGAGGGGACTTCAACACCACCAATATATGTTGTAAGGAAACAAAAGCAGGAAAGAGGTTCGTGGAATGCGTCAACGGTAACTTCCTTCTCCAAGTGATAGAGGAGCCAACAAGGAGAGGGGCCATGCTGGACCTTGTTCTCACCAACAAGGAGGGACCGGTGAGGAATGTCATGCTCAAAGGCAGCCTTGGCTGCACTGACCATGAGGTGGTACAGTTCAAGATACTTAGGGCAGCAAGAAGAGCGCACACTAAGCTTACTACCCTAGACTTCAGGAGAGCAGACTTTGGCCTCTTCAGGGATCTGCTTACATGAGTACCATGGGATAAAGCCCTGGAGGGAAGAGAGGCCCAAGAAAGCTGGCTAACATTCAAGGACCACCTCCTCCAAGCTCAGAAGCGATGCGCACTGACAAGGATAAATCAGGCCAGGAGGACTGCATGGATGAACAAGGAGCTCCTGGACAATCCCAAAGAGAAAAAGGAAGCCTACAGAGGGTGGAAACAAGCACAGGTAGCCTGGGAGGAACGCAGGGAAATTGTCCGAGCAGCCAGGGATCAGGTTAGGAAAGCCAAAGCCCAGATCGAGTTAAATCTGGCCAGGGACATCACGAGCAACAAGAAAGCCTTCTACAGGTGTATCAGTGACAAAAGGAAGACTAGGGAAAATGTGGGCCCACTCAGGAAGGAAACGGGAGACCTGGTCATCCAAGACATGGAGAAGGCTGAGGTACTCAATGATGTTTTTGCCTTAGTCTTCACTGGGAAGTGCTCTCTCCACACTGCCCAATTCACAGAAGGCAAAGGCCTGGACCATGAGAATGAGGAACCACCCACCGCAGGAGAAGACCACCTTTGAGACCATCTGAGGAACCTGAAGGTGCACAAGTCCATGGGACCTGATGAGATGCATCTGAGGGTCCTGAGGGAACTGGCAGATGAAGTTGCTAAACCACTATCCAGCACACTTGAGAAGTCGTGGCATTCCAGTGAAGTTCCCATCAACGGGAAAAGGGGAAACATGACCCCCATTTTTAACAAGGTAAAAAAGGAAGACCCGGGGAACCATGGGCCAGTCAGTCTCACCTCTGTGCTGGGCAAAATCATGGAGCAGATCCTCCTGGAAACTTTGCTAAGGCACATGGAAAATAAGGAGGTGATAGGTGACAGCCAACATGGCTTCATGAAGGGCAAATTGTGCCTGACAAATTTGGTGGCCTTCTACAACACCGTTACAGCATTGGTAGATAAGGGAAGAGCAGTTGACATGATCTACCTGGATTTGTGCAAAGCATTTGACATTGTTCCGCACGACATCCTGGTCTCTAAATTGGAGAGACATGGATTTGACCAATGGACCACTTGGTGGATAAGGAACTGGCTGGACAGTCATGCTCAAAGAATTGCAGTCAACGGCTCAATGCCCAAGTGGCGAGCAGTGACGAGTGGTGTTCCTCGGGGGTCAGTACAGGGACCGTCACTGTTTAACATCTTTGTTGGTGACACGGATGTTGGGATTGAGTGTACCCTCAGCAGGTTTGCTGATGACACTGGGCTGTGTGGAGCAGTCGACTTGCTGGAGGGAAGGGATGGCATCCAGAGGGACCTGGACAGGCTGGAGAGGTGGGCCCATGCAAACCTCATGAAGTGGCCAAATGCAAGGTCCTGCCCGTGGGTCGTGGCAATCCCAAGCACAAATACAGGCTGGGCAGAGAATGGATTGAGAGCAGCCCTGAGGAGAAGGACTTGGATGTGTTGGTGGATGAGAAGCTCAACATGAGCTGGCAATGTACGTTTGCAGCCCAGAAAGCCAACCACATCCTGGGCTGCATCAAAAGCAGTGTGGCCAGCAGGCCAAGGGAGGTGATTCTGCCCCTCTACTCCACTCTTGGGAGACCCCACCTTGAGTACTGCTTCCAGCTCTGGAGTCCCCAACATAAGAAGGACATGGACCTGTTGGAGTGAGTCCAGACGAGGGCCACGAAGATGATCAGAGGGTTGGAGCACCTCTCCTATGAAGACAGGCTGAGAGAGTTGGGGTTGTTCAGCCTGGAGTAGAGAAGGCTCCAGGGAGACTTTGTAGCAGCATTCCAATATCTGAAGGGTGCCTACCAGAAAGCTGGAGAGGGACTTTTTACAAGCGCATGTAGTGATAGGATGAGAGGTAATGGTTTTAAACTGGAAGAGGGTAGATTTAGAATAGATATTAGGAAGAAATTTTTCACTATGAGGGTGGTGAAGCACCCATGGCAGGGGGGGTGGAACTAGATGATCTTTAAGGTCTCTTCCAACCTAAAGCATTCTATGATTCTATCATATGATTTTAGTGGTGGACTTGGCAGTGTTAGGTTTACGGTTGGACTTGATGATCAAGAGTGTTTTCCAATGTAAATGATTTTAGGAGTCAACAGCAGTGATACAAAAGTGATGCTCTCGAGCTCTAGAGCAGCAGTTCTGCCAGTTCATCATGGATAAAAAATGGGAAATGGGGAGTACTAGATTTCCTTGGTAATCAGTTTATTTCAGTCTGATTCCTTTGCAAGGATCTCTTAGTTCAGTAGTTATGTCAATGATGTTTGAGATTGAAAGTCTTTGCTGACAAGTCATTAAAATTTCAGTGTATTGTTTAAGAATCAATAGAGGAGTATTCAGATCAGCTTTCTGAAGTTGAGTGCTCAGCAGGGTTAAGAATGGAACTTCCACATCCTTAAATCTTTCTGAGATCAAGGCCCTCTCCTTGAATAATTGTTTTCAATTAGTTGATGAGATTTTGATTTCTTTCTTCTGCACTTTCCTTTTAATAACAGTTTAACATAGGACTATTCAAACAGTAACTAGCATCCTGCCTGCCCCCATCAAATAAGCTAGCTGTTGTCTGTATAGTGATTTATCCCATGAGTACAAAGGAAGAAATTTTAAGATTGCACATGTGATTTTTTATGAGCATCACCATAATGGTGTTTGTCTTGGATTTTGTTTCCACTGGTTTTACAACATACTGTCATGATAAATTTGCTGAGCCACATACGATAAAATAGGTTTATCTCCTTCAAATACCACTCTCTTACAAATGTTCCTGCAAAAGGATGGCTTTTGGAACATCTCCCAGACCAACATATTTCATCTCTGTCAGATTTCAATGGAAATTAATTTTAAACTTAAATTCCTTTGACTGCAAACAGCCTTCCTATGTACCCCAAGACAGGGTCAAGCACTGTTTGTCCAGAGTCCCTGAGAATCACTACAATGGATAAAACCTAAAAAAGGATTATGGACATGATTCTGTCCTTGAGCCCACCTAGCTCAGGAGTCAGGCTGGTAGGATCTGATGAGTTACAGGACTTTACAAAACATAAATAGCCAAATGTATAGCCTAAAATCATGACAATATCAGAGACCCATTCCTGCCTTGGTCAACGCGTGAAATGACATGCAACTCAATGGTTATTCTGAAGAACAGAACCTGTCTGCAGCACAGGACGAATGCAAATTTTTCACTCCAGCTTATTTGCAATTTAATCTGTCCTTCTTATACCATGTTTTGTTAAATGAGACCCAGTGAGGCCAAGCTATGTCAAATTAGTGGATCACGTGCCACCCCAGGAGCAAGCTTATGGAGCAGAGGGCTCCAGTCTCCTCCAGCACATCCTTTTCATTTATTTAAAAACACTCTCTCTCACTTTGGCTTACTCTTTTTCTCATTTTTTGTCCTTTTCATCCACTAAGGGAAAGATCTCCTGTATTTGATTTTCTTAGAAGTTAAGAAAAATAGCTCAACTGGAAAAAGCTACTTCCTGTATACAAAATATAACACTTTGGAGTACTGTAGGTGAATTTGATATGGCCACATTGCTCATGGGGAAGTAACAGCAGCAAGCAGGTCAAAGTCAACATTCTGTTGAAATATAGGGGGAAGATCCAGTTTTCCATACCCTGAAAGCCTGACCTTTCTTTATGGAAGTAGAAAAGTTAGTACTTATTGAGAAGTAATGGAAATAGAGCCTATATGAAAGT
>NW_009648053.1:446658-464274 GCF_000708025.1 Charadrius vociferus
GGGAAAGAGCTGAGATCAATGGATGAGCTCATGCTTTCATTTGACATCAATTTCAGCAAAACTGAGATTTCACCCCTCAGAGCTGGAAGGTCATGTTGTCCATGCCACATCCTGTCAGCAGAGTCAGCTCAATCTAAATGGCTTCAGGGAAAGGTTCATATTAAAATCTTGCAGAGTCATTGTCAGCTTTCCAAAGGAATTTTCATCTGTCTATAGATATGTAAGTCAATGACGGTCCGCAGCTAAAACTGATTTAAATCAAAACTGCATAGAGGTATGTACACAAACAAAATTGGAGAGCGACAAAACACATATTCCTAAACCATCACAGCAGAACGACAAGAATAAATGCTACTATAATGTAGTGTCAATTTTGCATGTTATGGAGACAAAGCAGAAACAAAAGCATCCTTCAGTTCAATAACTCTGCAGGTTATACATATGTGAAGGTAATGTAGTGAAATGTTTACTCTTGAGCCTTCTCCTGACATTTACTTCCCCTGACTCAAATTTCCCTCTTCATCTCCACTGCCCTTCCCCTTTCCTGACTTTGTGTGGAACATTTGAGGTGGTGGTTATATGTGAGAAAATGTGGGTATGTTAGTAATGACATCCCCACATGGTATGCTGTGTTCTCTCCTGATCAGCTGCTGTAAGAGGTACATTTTGAAGTGTTTGAAAAGCAAATGACAAATGTTACTTCCTTTTGGAACTGATTGAATTAGTACCTGGAAAACATACAGGTGAAAAAGTACTGGGAAAAAGCAAATGGAAATTAAGACATTTCAGTTGGAGTTGAATCCGAAGAGATGTATGAGAAGTTTGTAAAATACTGTCTTGGAGAAAGGGACCAGACACTTAAACTACCCTTTTTATACAACCAGAAAAAATGGTGTTAAATTGCAAGACCACCTACTTAGAGCTAGTTGGACGACTTGTATGTTAGAAAGGTGTCCTGGTTCCGGCAGGGATGGGGTTAATTTCCCCAAGGAGCCGGCAGGGGGCAGGTATTCCATACCATGTGACCCATGCCCAGGCTATAAGAGGAGCTAGCCGGGGGAGAGGAGAGCAGTCGCTACTTGGGGGTGGGCTGCGGCGTTGTGGGTCTGGTCGGCGCGCTTCACGGCGGTACTGTAATCACGTTTTCATCTTTCCTTTTGCTGTTCTCTTAAACTGCATTATTTTAACCCACGAGTTTTGCCCTTACAATTTCTTTTTCCACGACTGTGGGAGTTGCGCGAGCGGCTGGGGGGGTCTTTTTTGCTGGGTGGGGGGGGACACCCAGCAAAGGTAACTAGAAGAAGAAGAAACTATTGAATCAATAACATTAGGTTTAGATATTTTACAAGTGTTTAGTACATTCATAATGATATCAGCTAGGATACAAGAGTATCAAGTACACTTAAGAGTCACCTATAAGTAACCAGGAGCTAGGAGGAAACGTCACTTTATAGACAAGATACTTCCTGAATTTTTTAGAGGACTTTTCCTATCTGTCTTTATGGCAGCCAGTACAAGCCTTTTTAAGAGATATAGTGGTTCATTAAATATCTGTCTCCACAAACCAAAAATTGTATTTCCTTCTGCACTTCTCCTCAAACCTTCATACAGAGCCATACTGGCCACTTCCTGGGCAGCTTCATTGAAACTTTGCACCAGAAAGCTCCACATTTTCATAAAAACTGCCAGCAAGCTGCTCTGTATACTTCTGAACATAAGTTGTTTCTGAAAAGATACAGAAAAAGGCTGTGGCCTGCAGCACTCAATGAATCCTTTGGCTGTACTGCAGTCAAAATGTGAAAATTAGCATGTAAACCAACTGGGGTTACTATACAGTCCTCCATTTTTGGACCCCCTCTTTATACATTTTATTAACAGTGCTAGGACATTCCAACTAGGATGGCTCCAGATTCACTTGTGCTCAGTATTGTGCAAAATTATTCTAAGCAGTAGCAATTTTTTCCAACCAATTTACAAGATAGGACCCACTAGACCTATTTCACTTTTTACCAAAGTTTCCCTTTTTCTGTTCACATTTATGCACTCATTTATCTATTGTGTCTGTCTTCTCTTTTTTTTTTTTTTTTCCTGAAGCTGCATGTTCTTTGAGGTGAAAAAGCCTTCCACTGTCTTCCCTACAGCTCCTAACAAAAAGGGCCAAATCCACAACCGAGCTAAGTTTTATTTTTTGTGGTGAAAATAGGACTGGAAGATACTTCAAAGGTTGTTTACTACTCAAATGTCCCAGTGTCATTCCTGGTAGGACTTTCTTATAACAGCAAATGGAGAGAAATGCAAGTCCAGAGAGGCATGCTGCTCCATGGCAAAAGGAGGCCAGAACTTGCATCTGATACTCACAGTAGTGCATTCCTCATTGGACTAATCACCTCTGTTGCAAATGATCGATTCCTCCATTATACCTCATGTCTAAGTTTAGCAGCAGAGCATTGCAATTGCCTTCTGCTATATTTAACTTTGTGCTTCCAGATCAAGACATAAAAATCCTCTTTAAGGGTTATTTGCCACACTATTCCCACGACAGACATTGACAGAAATTGAAAGGGAAACTGTAACAGTAATTACTTTTTGTCTGGTTGGAATCACCATCATTACAACTAATAGCTTGGAAAGTTGTTCAGCTTGCTCGTGTGTAACGAATAGTGTACAATAGTTGCTATATCTTGAGAGGCTTTGTTGTCCAATGCAAGTTCATCACTAATATTGGAGCACTGTGGAGATCAAAGAATAATGAAATGTTAATGGATGGTTCTTCCTGTGAAAAATATCATTTGTTTCCATTGTTTCAAAGTGAAGAGACAAGTTTACACAGTCTTTCAACAGAAGCTTTTCAGCTGGAGTTGCATCCCTAGCCTGGCAGGTGCAGAGGCTGGATTTGCAGCAGGTGGCAATCAGACAGGCTTCACAGAGCTGGATGCAGTTTTACTGGTGGAGAGCAGATGGGCCACTGGCCCAAAGAACTCATATGCTCTTGAGTCTACCTGCTGACTTTACTCACAGGTCATTTTTGCATACCAGCTTCAGCAGCTTTTCAGAAGTGCAGCTTCACTGATGCTATGCCACAGCAGCCTCCTCCTCTTACCAGTTGTGTTCTCTTCTCTGGCCCCCCTTCATCCAGACTCAAAACTGTTTCATTTCCTTTCTACCAAGCACCTACATGGAGAGCGTCATGAGCAGCTGGGCCTCTTCAGGCCATTGCTGGGCCTAATATTAGCTCTTGAGTCAAGAAATTTCACTGGAGTAAGGTGATAACAACCACTTTGCATTAAATTTTAGCCACAGAGTGGGAAACCTCAGTCTTGTTAGGGTTAGAAAGAGAATGAGAATGTCTGAATCCTCCATGGAGGTGAAACTGAGGAGGATAATTCACCTCTGTCTTAAGCCTGCAACATGGATCCCCGTGATCGATTTCCAAATAGCCCTCATTGATTCCTGGTGGAATGCTTTCACTCTTGCCCCATACTAGGTCCCATTTTTCACAGCTGACTTTTTCAGCTTAATGTTTTCTTCATGCTATAACAGAAGCAGGTGAGAAATTCATATAAAGAGGGAATGGAGGGAGGCTAGAACAATCCCACTATGGGTTTTTTAATTTCTAAGACTGAAATACAAAGAGCTGATTTACATCGTTATCCCTACCTGCTCACAGCCCCAAGCTATGGCAATTTTAGCGGTTGCCACTTACAGTTGGCTGAAGTCCAGGAAAAGGTATGATCACTTCTTAAAATAACAGCATAGAGATACACTAGGCAGGTCCAAAACCAGATTTATCAGACTCCTATGCAGAAAAACCAGGCACATGGTTGGACTGCAGATCCCTTGCTGGTGCGGGACTTGTGTTTGTACAGTTTTTGGCTTTTTAAGACAAGCCTGGTACATCCTCCCATTACTCCAGAGAGACACATCATGTATTTCTGGGGAAAATGCAGAAGCCCCATCAAAAATGTAGCTGAAACACAGTTATATGGCAGAAACGTTTATAATGAGTGAGGAAATGGAAAGGTACTTCCACTTTTGGGATTTGGGAAGCAACCAAGGTCAGGTATAATTGGAGGTTCAGGAAACCTGCCAGCCTCGTGTGCCCACCTCTGTACAAGTAGACAGGAAACCTTAGAAAAATCTTTTCATCTTCCTGTGCCTCAGTATCCCCATTTGAAAATAAGGAGAATAGTATCAGTCTCCCTGATAGTCTTTGAGATGCATTAGGAGCTGAATATCGTTATGCTTCCTAGCTCTTACAGCAGGACTTCACATAGAGGCAAACAGGCACAAACCCCATCAATAATTTTGCAACGTTGCCATCACACACTTAATCTTTGTTTTAAAATTCCAGCTGTCCTGATTCAGCACAGTGAAGAACATTTGAAATTTTTCACAGGAAAATCTCCAAAATCAAAGCACGTAATAATAAAGGGAAACAAAGACAGAGAATATAACTGTTTTTTCAACAACCACATTTCATAGAATTACAGAATCATAGAAAGGTTAGAGTTGGAAGGGACCTTAAAGATCATCTAGCTCCAATCCTTCTGCCATGGGCAGGGGCACCTGCCACAAGAACAGGTTGCTCAAAGCTCCATCCAACCTGGGCTTGAACACTTCCAGGGATGGGGCATCCACAACTTCCCTGGGGAACCTGTTACAGTGTCTCACCACCCTCACAGTAAAGAACTTCTTCCTAATATCTAATCTAAATCTACCCTTTTTCAGTTTAAAACCCTTACCCTTCTTCCTGTCACTACACTCCCTGACAGAGAGTCCCTCTCCACCTTTGCTGTAGGCCCCATTTAATTACTGGAAGGCTGCTGTAAGGTCTCCCTGGAGCCTTCTCTTCTCTAGGCTGAACAACTCCAACTCTCTCAGCCTGTCTTCATAGAAGAAGTGCTCCAGCCCTCTGATCATCTTCATGGCCCTCCTCTTGGACTTGCTCCAACAGGTCCATTTCCTTCTCATCTTGGGGGCTTTACATACAAATATATTGTGCATGCAAAATTTATACAACTATACATTTTTTTCAGGTCTGTCTAAAATGCAGATAGTAAGAAAAGCAGTTGTTTATTACAGTTTCTCATATACACTTTCAAGGGTGAGCTACGGTAACCCCATTTCTCCCAGTTGGTAATTAATATTCTTTTCTCTTTTGCTGCTTTTGTTTAGCGTGTAACTTATGACCAGAGGTTTATAAATTCCTGACTATCTATTATGCTGAAATAACTTTTTCCTTATTGAATGCCTGTGCTCTTCAACCTGTTCGATGCCAATATTGGATTTTGTGATGAAATTTATAGTTTACAAAATTTGCTTTTATCTATCTGGGACAGTAATTTTTGGTTTGTTTTGTTAATCTATTTCTCTGGCCAAACTTTTTTTTGTCTATCCAGGTTCCTATTTCTTATGGTATTGTATTTTAAGATAACTAAAAATGGTTATCTGTTGTGTTTGATAAGTGCAAATGACAAATATGAACAGATGTAGTTCCTAATTGCTGTATAACAGGGATAAAAAACAGGCAAAAGTAAGCCCCTTAGGAAGTGCTATGCTTTGGTCTTTCTACCTTATGAAGTCTGTATTGTCACCAAGTGAAAAGGGCTGGGTAGCAGGGTGAGTTGGTGCTTAATGGGTAGCTAAACAGTTCTGCCATCATTAATGTATTATTTTTGTCTGTGGCCTTAAATGAAATACACACTTTTCATCCAGCAATAACTCTGTCAGATTGTACCATAGTATCCCAAAGAACAGCTATTCCATCCCACCATCCCACCTAGTTACCTGTGTTGGAGATACTGATGACAGTTTGGTCACTTAGTTTCAGTGTCATGTCCAGTGCTGTCTCTGGGGTTAATTCTAAAGGGAATGCTCTTCATTTTTGTTATCATTAATGAGAACTAAAAGAGAAGGCTCTGCATTTACTTACTGAGAATGTCATAGTTTGAGCAGAGCTGGAGAAAAAATGAATTTGAAAGGCTAATCTTTGTAATGAACCAGAACATTATCAAATACCATGAGCCATGATACAGAATGGGGTTTAACAGCTCTATGTCTTGCATGAGTTCAAATAACTGTGTGCATGTAAATTTTGCATGCTTAAAAATATACAACCATTTGTGTCTCACAGAAAAGTTTACTAATTTTGTACTTTGAGACATGCTATTGATCAATCAAAATATGTAGTGGTAGGTAGCACAAGAGCAAATGCTGGTCAGTGGGAATAGGAAAAAGAAAAAAAAATAAATAATACCAGCACAGGCTTTATACTTTCACTAGGAACTAAATCTTAGAGACAGAATAAAGTGGGAACTGACGTGGCTTTGTCAGTAGTGTACTAAAGTAAGACAGATCATAAGATAGTCTAGAGAAGTACTTAAACCTGCATACTGAAAGCTATTGGTTATTTAATATGCTTCAGTCCCTACTTTTGTTTTTCACAGAGCCCAAGGAAATTACTGAAGTCATCCCCACTGATTCAGCTAATACTGAAACTGCTGGAATGCTGGTATAGACAATGCTCAGACAGTGTAGACAGGGTTTAGCAGCACCACACGTTCCTCTTGTGTGTTCCAGCTTCCTTTCTGCTTCATTTAATCAAGTGAAAGAAGCTGAACTGATCAGCCCATGTCTCCCAGGGAAGCTGGAACTTAGAGAAGAAAGCATTGTATAAATCTCTAGCACCAAAACAAACATTTATCACTAACAAAGCAGGGGTATGTCGCCAGAAAATCAGAGTGCCTGTTAGGCTATAAGCAGTTTAATTGTGTGTATTTGGCATTCAGGTGAAACCTCAGGTGATTTCCACCTTGACAGTGCTGCCCTGACTTACATGCATTCAGATACAGTCAGATACTGTGGCAGGCAATTTCTGGCAGCGAAGTTAGACTTTCAGGAGCTGGAATTAGTCTGCCTCAGCCCCACCCCGCAACCCAACTGGTTGCGCAATTGGAGTTAAATTAATGAGGTGGTGATGGTTTGTTCAATCTATAAAAATAGTAGTAATTAATAGTTATATTGGCATCCCATCTCAAAGTGTACCCATATGTTTTATAGGAAGCACAGATTATCACTCCAAACACTGCTGAAAATGCAGCTATTGCTAGGGGCCTGATATTTCACTATGTTTTCCCAAGGAGTAACCTGTTACAATAGATAACAGCAGTTCCTATTAATTCCCCTTATCTTTCCTGATTACACAGATGGTCCAGAGCCAAAGATTTGGATTGCTGTTTTCACTTTACCTGTTTTATTATCCACATCTTGTCTTTAAGATTAGAGGTTGAAATCACAAGTGCCTAACAGCAAAGGTGGACCTGCTGTATTTTGACATTAACAAGAAAAGTCAGCTGCTTTTTATTCCTTAATCATGTTCAAATAAAAAGTATCAGGTCACTATTAAGAATGGAAAGGTGTATCAGTCTTGCTGCCTGTCAATCAGCAAATTGCCCTGTGGCACAGTCAGGGCAAAGTATTCGACTTAATACTGATATATTGTTCAAAATATTAAATTATCGTGAGTCTAAAGAATAGAAACATAAGTACATTTTCTAGGTACTGGGATCCAGCACACCAATGTGTAGGTAAACTTGCTGTTGTGGGGGCTGGATGGCTCACAGCTTTGGTGTTTAATCTGTGTAGATTTTTATCTAGTGTCGCAAAATCCTTGTAGGGTTAATATATTTCACCACAATAAACAGGAATTTTGTGATCAACTTCAGGAGAAAGGTCTTGGTTTTACTTCTGTTTCCACAAAAGCAGACCTCTGTGATCAAGTGTCATATTTGGCAGCTAGGACAATGCCTTACATTGGCCTTGAATTTGATCCAGGTTAAGCAAAGAGCAGCATTTTAGAATGGAATGGAGTGGAATGGAGTGGAATGGAAAAGAACGGAATAGAATAGAATAGAATAGAATAGAATAGAATAGAATAGAATAGAATAGAATAGAATAGAATAGAATAGAATAGTTGGAAGGGACCTACAGCAATCATCTAGTCCAACTGCCTGGCCGCTAATTTTATCCACTTCAGAGGTTATTTGAAGAAACCCTGCCTGTGCTCTTAAAAGACTCTTACCATTGCTGCACTGAGCGAATAGAGTTTATGCTGTAAATCAGAATTTTCTGTCCCTTCCCAAACTCTGGGTAGTATGAAAGGCTTTAACTCAGGTTCCCTTGAAAGGTCTATTTTTTCTTCGAATATTGAACTTAGTGTTACCCTGTAGCAGAGACTCACCTGTCTCACTGCACTGTGAGATACTTCTGCTCTACCAACTGGACTTCAAGCAGATTTCTGTGAGCTCCAGGGACATGAGTGCAGTTAGACTGGGAAGTCAAGTCTGGGCTGGTGAGATGCACTGGTAGACTTGAGGCCAAAGCAGAATCAATCATGACCTGAGAACTTATTACAGGCCTGTATGGAATGAGCTTGTGGCCTCACTCCAGGTCCTCTTGGGAGTGGTAATGCGTCACCCACTACCCATGTAATGCATTGCTTGTTCCTGTCTGAACATTGTTAAGGGCTGAATTGGTGAAATGGTGACCCCATGTGCTCCCCATCAGATCTTCTCTCCCTTTGGAAGAAGAGCTGAAGCAATCATCAGTCCATTTTGGTCCCATAAGTAGAAACTCTTATGGGAGTATGGGAGAGATATCACCACGGGCACAGCTGTCAGTATCTCAGTACTCAGATCCCTCTGCACCTCAGCTTTTCCTTGCTTCCATGTGCAAAACTCCAGGGGCCCTGGATTGTACTAGATACAGCTCTGGGACAGGGCTCTTGGTCCCCACTGCTTTGTTGGCACTAAGAACCCACCCTTTCTTTCATCAAGGTCAGAAATCTCTGTTCTTGGCCTCAATGTGCCAAGAGACAGCATGGGCAGGATGGATCTGAACATAATCCATGCTGCTGAAAACTAGCCGATCTGTAGGCGTTTGCTCCTGCTTAGGGCACAGAGGGGAGTACCTGCACATGCAGGTAGCTTGTCAAAGCTGGGCAGCTGCTTCCGCCTGCTCAGAGGTGACCAGCATTAGCGAGGCCTGGGAGGAGGTGGGATCGGAGCAGACAAAACGGGAAGACTGTAATAAATGTAGCATAATCAGGAGGTTTTGCCCTGCTCCTCAGAAAATACTCCTGCATATATGCCAGGGATCTTGCCTCTTTGTATGTGTTAGTGTAAAGCAGAGTGCTGGTATAGAGCAACAGTGTGCATTAAACCTCCTCTCTCCATGGCTTTTGAATTGTGCTAGGCTGCCTGCATGCTTCGGTGTCATATGCATATCAGCAGGCTGGGTATTTAGTCTTGGCACTGAGCTTTTAGCTGAGCTCTTGCAGAGGCATTTGACAGAATTGTTGCTGTGAAGTACCTAACCTGTTTCCTGCAGAAATACCTTTCTGCCACAGCTAAATACAGTCACAGGGATAATGGTGAGACATGGTTGAAGGAAAAGTCAGGTGGTTTTTATCCAGCTGAAAAATTTTTGCACGGTGGAGATGCCTTCAACACCCGGAAGAAGAACTAAATCTGCTGCATAGGAAGCTGATATGGGTTTCAGGCCAGGAATTACATTATTCTTTTTTCTGGGAAAAATTCTGGAACACGTAATTGTTTTGCAAACACCCTCCCTCTGCCTCTCCCCCCCAAAAAAAGCCCTGAACACCACCACACAGACACCAAAAAAAAAAAAAACCAAAAAAAACTAAAGAGAAAAATGCATGCAAGCTTTCCCTGAAATCAAACAATGAAAAGTTAAATGAAAAGAGACGATTATTTAAGACCTGCCAATCATGGATTGCGGAAAAAAAAAGTAATATATCAGAAGGAATGAAGTAGTTTGAATAAGCACACTGATGCTTTATAGTTTCAGGCTTAAATTTAAACAAAACTGTGGACAGACAAAGATTCTGTTCTTTGGGGTGAGATAGCAGGCTTTCTGGACATAAAATGGCTTTGAAAATAACTTTTTTTTAAAAAAAAAAAGACAAGTACCTTTCTTCTGAGACAAACTCCCTGTTAAAGATTCAGTGACAGAGTATTCTAGCTATTGGGTGGATAAGCTAAATACATCCATTCTGAATTAGGATGTAAAGCCAACTGCTCTCTAAAAGCTTATTACAATTTCTAGTGCTTGTCAAAATGCTGATTATGGTGATTGCTATCGAAATGCCTTTCAATTTACTAATAAAACAGTGTGATAAGTTTCTAACACTGTTGCTGTCTGTTTAACACTAAGGTTGGATAGATGAGTTTGGGAGTTGTACTTCTGGGTTTTTTTATAGTAACTTAGACATTGCTTTCAAAAAATGTCTAAATTCCAATAATGTATTTTTCATCGTCTTTTCCAGCTTCTGTGGGACAGAAGAGGATGTGCGAAGAAGGAAGGTCTTACAGGTGAAGAAGACGGAGCAGTTTCAGAATTGTAGATTCAGATCCTTGGTCTGTCACAGATTTCCTGTAGAAATTTATTGAGGAATTGGGAACTGTTACTTTCACTTCTGGTGGTGACCCATGTTTGCTTTAGAAGTTTCTGGGAAGCATTGCCTACAATTGTGCGTCTCTGTACTTGGCTGCAGCAGAGATACCAACAACAGGGAATGCTACAAGAAGCATGGTGGCGCTGACAGCAGCAACACACACCTCTATTCTCCTTTGCATAATAATGAAGTTACTTCAGGCAGCAATTGCAGAAAAAAAAGTAGCATCTTTGCAGGAATGGACACTTCTGTATTGGTAAGCCTGGTATTGGTAAGCCTGGATATGACCTTGCTGCTGCTACCTGGAGGATAGGCTCTATCTTCCTGAAGAGTCCCTTCCTTTCATTTTTGCTTTTAGACCTACTTTTTAATAAGTGCTGCCAAGTCAGTCCTGCATAGTTGCCTAGCATGAGGCCTGACTAAATCATCAGTTCCATTTACATTTTATTTGGAGGAATTAAATTGAATGTAATCCTTGTGAATGCATAGGAGAGAAGAGTACTCGGCTTTATTTATTTGAAAGGGCTGTGGTAGAACTGGCAGTGGTAGTTGGATCATTTTATTCATATGTCTGATATACTGTCTGTCGTGGTTTGGCCTCACCCAGCAACAAAGAAATGCAGCCGCTTGCTCAACTCCCACAGCCGTGGGAAAAATCGGAAGAAAAAGGCAAAACTCGTGGGTTGAGATACGGCAGTTTAACAGAGCAGCAAAAGGGAGAAAAAACCCAATAACACTGATAAAGGGATATAAAGATGCAATTACAGTACCGCCATGCACTGACAACCCAGACCACCACAGGCCCACCCCTGAGGGGCAACTGCTCTCCCCTCCCTGGCTAGCGTCTCTTATAGCCTGGGCATGGGTCATGTGGTATGGAATACCTTCACCTTCATCCGATGCCGGCTCCTTGGGGAAATTAACCCCATCCCTGCTGGAACCAGGACACTGTCTTAGAAAGAAAGACGCATATCTACCAGGTAGCTATAAGGCCTCTCACTCACTCTGTTATCCCCAGTGCGTTGGCCATGTGCTTTTGAGGCTAATACATGCTTTTTGGCCATATTAACATATGGCCCTCCTGTTGACTGGGACTGCATCCGCCTTGAGGGAATTTGAAGAAGGCATTGCCATATGATGCTACTAGTGATTTTGAAGGACACTTTTTATTAGGTCCCTGACTTTACATAAATAAAAGCCTCACTCTGGTATAAATGATCTGTGGACAGATCTCACCCTAGCACTGCAGATCTCACCTAGAGATCCATGATCCCCTCTCCAAAATCTATTCTGGATTTGTCTGATTGCTTCTTGAAACCACATACCGTTTTAGCTTTTGCTACACCCTTAACTCATATCATAGAATGACAGAATCATAAAATGGTTTGGGTTAGAAGGGACCTTAAAGATCATCCAGTTCCAATCCCTTGCCATAGGCATGGATACCTGGCACTAGACCAGGTTGCTCAAAGCCCCATCCCACCTGACCTTGAACACTTCCAGGGATGGGGCATCCACAACTTCCCTGGGGAACCTGTTACAGTGTCTCACCACCCTCACAGCAAAGAATTTCTTCCTAATACCCAATCTAAATGTGCCCTCTTCCAGTTTAAAACCGTTACCCATCTTCCTGTCACTACATTCCCTGATAAAAAGTCCCTCCCCACCTTTCCTGTAGGCCCCATTTAAGTACTGGAAGGCTGCTGTAAGGTCTCCCCATAGCCTTCTCGTCTCTAGGATAAAGATCTATATTTTTATTTTTTTTTTCTTTGCTAGCTTCAGGTGTTGTCAGTAGAATCGTCATTACTCATATAAAAAGTGGAGCTTTGCATACATTAGGAATAAAGCACCGCATAATATTTATACACAGTGTATTTGTTATTAATAACAATAATAGTTTTATAGCACAGGTTTGGGCATCCTTTTCACCTATTGCTTCATTTCCTGTATATGTGGAGTTAATAGAAGAGTAAATGATGGTGACAGGTGGAAGATGGGTTTTAGAAGAATTACTTGCCATGAATTGGAGCTACAGGACTGTGTGAGTTTTGCATTTCCTAGGGCTATGTCAGTGAAATAACTTATGATGATTTTCGCTGTAGCACATACAGAACTTTTTGAATGGCACCCTGTCATGGTTTAAACCCAGATGGCAACCAAGAACCACACAGCCACTCGTTCACTCTCCCCATGGCAGGATGGGGAAGAGAATCAGAAGGGCAAAAGTGATAAAACTCATTGGCTGAGATAAAGACAGTTTAATAAGTAAAGCAAAAGCCATGTGTGCAAGCAAAACATAACAAGGAATTCATTTACTGCTTCCCATCAGCAGGTAGGTGTTCAGCCATCCCCAGGAATGCAGAGCTCCATCATGCATGACTGTTACTTAGGAAGACAAATACTGTAACTCTGAACATCTCCCCCACTTTCTTCTTCTTCCCCCAGATTTATATACTGAGCATGACATCATAGGGCATGGAGTATTCCTTTGGTCAGTTGGGGTCAGCTGTCCCAGATGTGTCTTCTCCCAACATCTTGTGCACTCCCAGCCTACTCCCTGGGGGGCATTATGAGATGCATAAAAGGCCTTGACTGCTTAGCAACAACCAAAAACATCAGTGCACTGTCAACATCACTCTCATCCCAAATCCAAAACATAGCACTATTCCAACGGCTAGTAAGAAAGCTAACTCTATCCCAACTGAAACGATGACACACCCACAAATTCTCTGTAGCACTCTGGGCTTTGTTTTAGTTATGTGTTATATGCCAGACACTGAGACATCATTTGCTAAAGCACATAAAATGATATTCAACCCTTATACTTCCCTAGCTATACAGCTTTATGGATTATTGTTTTACTGGTTCTTAGGTGATTATCTTACCCATACAATATTACACTGCATACAACTGTTTCTCTTTATAGGAAATTGAGTTTGGATTGTGATTCATATTTGCAATTACTGTCTAAATCCTTCCAATGACTCAAAATGACACAGCTAGCAAAAAAGCCAAACCAATCTCCCTCAATAACATATTTGCTCCTTGCCCTGAATTTTTGATAATCCATACTAGTGTGGTAGTACCGTGTGTAAGATCTCCTTGGAACTTGTTCATACAAGTTCAACCCTTCTCTGTGGTCATACAAATTGTGACAATAAATTTGTCTGGGAAAGATCTCGACAAAGTACCAACTGTCACAGGGATAGCCGTGCAATCCAACATTGCTGGGATTTAATGTATTAACATTTCACCCGAAGGACTCTGGTCACATCCTTTTAGTGTCTCAGTCTAGTTTCTCAATAGACAGATTCCCGCAGGATGGAGACACTCCTCTGTCAGTTTGAATCACAGTCTGAGATGAGGGTTTATCCTTGTCTCAACAATTGGGAAGACAAACAGACTTGGTATATCCAACTCGGGACTGGGATGCAGCAGCAGTGCACATGAACATGGGTTTTCCTAAAGGCTGACATTTACTAACTTTTCTCTTTCTGGAAAAAAAAGAAAGGTGTACTTACAACTACATACACAGAATTCTTCCAAAACCAGCTGGCTCCAAGCCCACAAGGCTGCTTTCGGGATAGCGCATCTACTTGTTACAGGATCTAGAATTCACAAAAGCCAGAATCTTAGGTTTTCTAATTTTTTCCTCCTGGGAGCTTGGTTTTAGCAACCTTAACAGTACCTAATTTTGAGAAAATGCTTAGAGTTTTTACTCTGTAAGCTGGGTCCTGTTACAACGTTTTGGGCGATACACCTAAAAGCAGTAGTAAGGTAGGAGCTTCTTGAAATCTTTTCTAAAATTATCCAAGAAGCAAATGACCTCTTTATATTACAGTATCAGCCATCCATTAGTAAATTTTATGCAGACACAAAGATGCAGTTTCTGCCCCAATAGACTTGCCAGCTGTTTGTAAAGTGACCACTTGGTTACTCCGCATAGTAATCCTATGCCATTTCTCAGCCTGTGCAGTCATACATTTCCGGGGTCTTCACTCATGTTATGAGTACAGTCAAAACTGTTCTCTCTCATGCATCATCTAGCCTTGTGTGGAAGCTGCTACCTTTCTACAAAGCCATCCTATGCAGTGCAGAGCCATCATAGTAGGCATAGTTGTGTAGAGATATCATTGAGGTCCTAATTCATCATAGAATCATCATAGAATGGTTTAGGTTAGAAGGGACCTTAAAGGTCATCTAGTTCCAATCCCCGTGCCATGGTCAGGGACACCTCCCATGAGACCAGGTTGCTCAAAACCCATCCAACCTGGCCTTAAACACTTCCAGGGACGGGGCCTCCACAACTTCTCTGGGCAACCTGTTCCAGTGCCTCACTGTCCTCAGAATGAAAAATGTTTTTCTAATATCTATTCAAAATCTACCCTCTTCCAGCTTGAAACCATTCCCTCTCATCCTATCACTACATACCCTTGTAAAAAGTCCTTCTCCAGCTTTCTTTTAAGAGCCCTTCAGATACTGGAAATTTGCTATAATGTCTCCCTGGAGCCTTCTCTTCTCCAGGCTGAAGAACCCCAACTCTTTCAGCCTGTCTTCATAGGAGAGGTGCTCCAGCCCACTGATCATCTTCTAGGCCCTCCTCCGGACTCGCTCCAACAGGTCCATGTCAAACAGAATCACAGGATGGCCAGGGATGGAAGGGACCTCTGGAGATCATCTAGTCCAACCCTGCTGACAGAGCAGGGTCACCTACAGCAGGTTGCACAGGATGGCATCCAGGCAGGTTTTGAATGTCTCCAGTGTGGGAGGCCACACAACCTCTCTGGGCAGCCTGTTACAGTGCCCTGCCACCCTCAAAGTAAAGAAGTTCCCCCTCATGTTAAGATGGAACTGCCTATGTTCAAGTTTGTGCCCATTACCTCTTGTCCTATCACTGGGCACCACTGAAAAAAGACTGTTCCCATCCCACTGGCACTTTCCCTTTAAGTGGGAAATTAATTAAGCATTAATAATATCCCCCCTCGGCCTTCTCTAGACTAAAAAGACCCAAGTCCTTCAGCCTTTCCTCATAAGAAAGATGTTCCAATCACCTAATCATCTTTGTAACCTTTTGCTGGAGGCACTCCAGCAGTTCCCTGTCCTTCTTGAACCAGGGAGCCCAGAACTGGACACAATACTCCAGATGCGGCCTCACCAGGGCAGAATAGAGGGGGAGGATGACCTCCCTCGACCTGCTGGCCACAATTCCTCTTGATGCACCCTGTCCCGGTCCAGTATCGGGAAGATTTCATTAAAAATAATCCCAAGGACAAGATTAAGATGCTAAAGTCGGTCAAATGTCATACAACCTTTTACTTAATACTTTTAACAAAGAATAAAGCGCGGACAAAAGGTGAAGGGAAGGCAAAGGGGGGAAAGAAAAAGGGTTAAAGGAAGAAAATAAGGAAAGAGGGAGAAAGCTCACTACTACCACTCTGAGTTCAACAGTTTTTCTGCAGATTCTGTCTGAGGTCTTCAATCACTACACGCTTCATAGAGTCTGGGGTCCGGGGCGGGGGGGGTCACGCAGCAGGGAGGCGAGGAGGAACGAAGAACAAAAGGGACGCCAAAAGGAACGTGCTCCCTTTATATAGGGGTCACGCTCATGCACAGATCGACCGGAAGTGCTGCTCTCCTACAAGCCTCTTCCTGCTCTTTTGATGCCCTCGGTCCCTGTGCAGGCACATGAGGCCGTCCTCTTCCAAAACCGTGAAGAAGATCATCCTCCCAGAAGATGGTGGCACAGTAGCAATGTCAAGACAAAATCGCATCTGGTATTGGTTTTCCACACCACCCCGTGGCTTGACATTGCAGCTTGGTAGCAGAGAGTGAGAGAGAGAGAGAGAGAGAGAGAGAGAAAATGAGGGAAAATACAGAGAGGCATGGGAGAGTTGGGGGATAAGGGCGTAGGAAAAGAAAAAGGAACAACAGGGATTAAACAAAGATATTGCCCAATGCAAGCTTATTCTCGAATAGTTTTGGCAACATTTAACTTTACAGAACAAACATCGGAATTGAGTCAATGAGGTAGGTAACTGTTACAACAAGTACAAGACGGCTGACAAGTATGATATGAATCTCAATACGCAATTTCCCTCCTTCAGAATAAATTGGGAACAGACTTAAATGATAGAAGCTGAGGTGGGTTGCGGCTGATTGATGGCACGGATATATTTTTTGCCATCGGGCAAAGTAATAGGAACAAATTGCGTATTTGATACAACACGTCATATTAGCTGAATGAAGCAAGGAATTATATAGGGTAAGAACATTAGGGTGGCAACAACATATAGCAGATAAAATATTAACTGTTTGACCCATGGTGCCCCTGGTAGCCAGGACCAAAAATCCCCATTCCAGCCATTCCAGGTCTGGATGGGGACGTGGGCTATCTTCCGAATATCTTTGGTTAATTGGAGAACTACTTCACCCACATCGTCTATTCCAAGCAACAGTTTGAGATATTCAATTTTCCACACACCCCTCCCTCCTCAGCCAATAATCTAGAACCATGCGGTGTTGAAGGATTGCCGTGCGCATTTGTTGGGATTGTTGAGTTAACAAATCTATTGTGTCAGCTGTTTTATAGGTAAAGATCTCTAGAGCTGCTTGTAGCCTAATTATTTGATTAAGATTATAAATTGGTTCCCTCACCCCTGCGATGGGCTTGTTAGGATTCCAAGTTGCTGGTCCATAATGTTGAATTATTCATTCAGGGGGCCACTCATTATTCCCCCATTTTTGTGTCCTGCCCAAATTTACCTCTATGGATCGTGTCTTACGGGCAATGCTTCTATTCCCGAGATTATCATATACTTTTACACCTAATCAGGGTCTGCCCGTTTCCGGTAAAAGGAATAACAAAGGTCTGATGATTCCTATATAACAGACTCCCGACCATCCTGTGGGTAAAGATTTATATGCTGTGTGCCCACAAATACAATAGTGTCCTTTTTTAGCTCTATTGCCCCAGGCAGATGGCCCATTTTTCCCTGGTGGGAATTGGAAATAAGTCGTGTCTCTGTCGCCCAGAGGGCTGAAAAATGTGGTTGCTCCATCCCCTATCCGGCTGGTGCAATACCATGCCCCTGCAGTGCCCCTCCACTTGCAGGTTTGTTTGTAACGAGGGTAATTGGGTC
>NW_009648053.1:465113-473292 GCF_000708025.1 Charadrius vociferus
CAAGATGCGGCTCTCTGGGTCAGAGACCACGGGGCTCGGCGGTCGCCCGTTGTGAGGAAGACGCCGGGGCCCCAATATCCCTCTGCTTCTTTTTCCGATAACATGATGCCGTCCCCCCCCGACAGGGATATCCTCCACACATACTCGGTTTCGGACTCCCTTGCCGTCCTGGCAAAATCTCTTCGTAGTTTAGCCAATTCAGTAGCAGTAAAGGGGATTTCTTTGGTGACAACCTGGGGGCGGTCATCGCTATCATCCTCATATATGTATTCTGTTTTTGTCAATGGGCACATGTTGGGGGGGTCATTTATGGCATCTTTTAATCTTTTTAAGTCCTCCTGAGGGTAAATTGGGCGTACCCCTTTTTCTTCCGGCATCACCTTTGTCTCAGTGAGGGTGTCTGCCTCCCTCAGGAAGTTGAACTCTTAGCTCCTCCTTCAATATTAAATTTTGGTACTTCTCCTCCTCTAACGGCCGCTTGGTTTCTAGTAATTGTTCCTGCAGCGGCGCTAGTGCCGCTTGTATCGAGGCCACCCACCTCCTGTCCTCCACCGCAGCCGGCAGGCACGCTCCTAGCACAGCACAAACCATGTCTTTCCCTTTTCCCTTTCTAAGTCTAGCTTCTTTATGCAAGACCACTATTCGGTCTATGACACTTTGCAGTTGGAACCAATGGTCCCGTGCCCAATCTCGTCCCAAGAGTGAGGGACGAGAATGAAACATTTCCAAAAAATCACACAATTTTTCTGTTCCTTCACAAAAATCACCCGCCTCCTCGGCGGCCATGGCCTACAAAGGGGAGTTCGTCCTGGGATGGTCAAAGAAAAATCTAAGGTTTCCCTATACACTCCCAGAAGGCCAAACTGTAACCTATTAGTAAACAACAAATAGCCTACAAAGGGGAAATCATACTGAGGAAGTCACACCGTAAAATCCAATTTTCCCCTATACTTCCCCAGGAGGCCAAACTGTGAACTAGTGTATAAGTTTTAAAGTGAAGACCTCAACATTAACTCTTTCGTTACACTTCGTTTGTCTCCGGCTGCTTCCCTCGCGGGAGAGCAGAACTGCGGATCAGAACTCCGCACTCACTTCGTACTTGTTAGTACGTCTTGTTCACACACAATCACTCAGCACACCAGAAGGTTGTACGACACTCTCGTCTCAAGGTATCCTGTCCATGACGCCAATTTTAATGTCCCGATCCAGTATTAGGAAGGTTTCATTAAAAATAATCCCAAGGACAAGATTAAGATGCTAAAGTTGGTCAAATGTCATACAACCTTGTACTTAATACTTTTAACAAAGAATAAAGCGCGGACAAAAGGTGAAGGGAAGGCAAAGGAGGAAAAGAAAAGGGAGGTAAGGAAGAAAATAAGGAAAGAGGGAGAAAGCTCGCTACTACCACTCTGAGTACAACAGTTTTTCTGCAGATTCTGTCCGAAGTCTTCAATCATTACACGCTTCATAGAGTCTGGGGTCCGGGGCCGGGGGGGTCACGCAGCAGGAAGGCGAGGAGGAACGAAGAACAAAA
The DNA here is from genome assembly GCF_000708025.1 of Charadrius vociferus. Lineage (NCBI taxonomy): Eukaryota > Metazoa > Chordata > Aves > Charadriiformes > Charadriidae > Charadrius > Charadrius vociferus. Next base: position 466,648 of record NW_009648053.1, read on the forward strand.
GGGACGCCAAAAGGAACGTGCTCCCTTTATATAGGGGTCACGCTCATGCACAGATCGACCGGAAGTGCTGCTCTCCTACAAGCTTTTTCCTGCTCTTTTCACGCCTTGGACCTTGTGCAGGCACATGAGGTCGTCTGCTTCCAAGACCGTGAAGAAGGTGATCCTCCCAGGACATGGTGGCACAGTAGAAATGTCGCGACAAATCACATCTGGTATTGGTTCTCCACACACCCCAGGATGCTGTTGGCCAACTCGGCCAGAAGGGCTCATGGTCATCCTGTTGTCCACCAGGACTCCCAGGTCCCTTTCCACAGAGCTGCTCTCCAGGAGGTCAGCCCCCAACCTGTACTGATGCATGGGGTTATTCCTCCCCAGATGTAGTACCCTACACTTACCCTTGTTGAATTTCATTATGTTTCTCTCCGCCCAACTCTCCAGCCTGTCCAGGTCTCACTGTGTGGCAGCACAGCCTTCTGGTATGTCAGCCACTCCTCCCAGTTTTGTGTCATCAGCAAACTTGCTGATGGTACACTTTATCCCTTCACCCAGGTCATTGATGAATATATTGAACAGGACTGGACCCAGTACTGACCCCTGAATGACACCACTTGTTACTGACCTCCAACTAGACTGCACCACCAACCACAACCCTCTGAGCTCTATCTGTCAGCCACTGTTCAATCCACCCCATTTTCCATTCATCTAACGCACACTTCCTGAGCTTGCCTGCGAGGATGATGTGGGAGACAGTGTCAAAAGCCTTGCTGAAGGTAGACAACATCCACTGCGCTCCCCTCATCCACCCATCCAGTCACACCATCATAGAAGGCTATCAGATGTCAGACATGACTTCCCCTTGGTGAATCCATGTTGACTACTTCTGATAACGTTCTTTTCTTCCAGATGATTTGAGATGACACCCAGAACAAGCTGTTCCATCATCTTTCCAGGGATGGAGGTGAGGCTGACTGGCCTGTAGTTTCCCGCGTCATCCTTCTTGTCCTTTTTTGAAGACCAGAGTGACATTGGCTTTCCTCCAGTCCTCAGGCACCTCACCTGTTCTCCAGGACCAGGATGATGGAGAGTGGCCCAGCAACGACTTCCCCCAGCTCCCTCAGCACTCGAGGGTACATTCCATCAGACCCCATGGACTTGTGGATATCCAGTTAACCTAGCTGATCTCTAACTTGTTCCTCATCAACCAAGGGAAAGTCTTGCTTCCTCCAGACTTGCTCTGTTACCCGCAAAGTCTGAGACTCCCGAGGTCTGGCCCGAGCAGTGAAGACAGAGGCAAAGATGGCATTCAGCAATTCACCTTCTCTGCATCATCTATCACCATGGCACCTGTCTTGTTCAACAGCAGGCCCACATCTTCCCTAGTTTCCATTTTGCCTCCTGTATACTTAAAGAAACCCTTCCTATTGGCCTTGACATCCCTCGCTAGGTTCAATTCCAAGGCTGCCTTGGCTTTCCTTGTTTCATCCTTGCCATACCCTGAAAGCATTTTTATACTCATCCCATGCAGTCAGACCCTTCTTCCACATACTGTAAACTCCCTTCTTCCACCTGAGCCCTTTCAAAAGTCCCCTGCCCAGCCATGCAGGTCTCCTTCTTCCCTTGCTTGATTTCTTTCTCTTTGGGTTGCACCGATCCTGAGCTTGGATGAAGTGATGCTTGAGTATCAGCCAGCTCTCTTGAGCCCCCTTACCCTCTAGAGCCCTCTCCCATGGGATTTCTCCAAGGAATTCCTTGAAATGATCAAAGTTAGCCCTCCTGAAGTTTAAGGTTTCAACCCTGCTTGTCATTTTGTCTATACTGCACTTAATCCTGAGCTCTATCTTCTCATGATCGCTGCAGCCCAGTCTGCCCCCAACCTTTACATCCTCCACCAGTCCCTCTTTGTTTCTTAGTACTAGGTCCAGTAGTGCACCTCTCCTTGTGGGCTCCTCCACCACCTGAGTCAAAAAGTTATCATCAATGCACTGGAGAAACCTCCTGGACTGTACGTGCCCAGCTGCATGGCCTTCCCAGCAGATATCAGGGTAGCTGAGGTCCCCCATGAGAACCAAGGCTTGTGATTGTGAGGCAATTCTCACCTGTCTGTAAAGGGCCTCATCAACTTCCCCATCCTGATCAGGTGGCCTGTAATGGACACCCACAACAGTGTCTCTCCTGTTACCCTGCCCCTTAGTCCTTACCCACAGGCTCTCAACTTGCTCTTCATCTGCCTCCAGGGAGAGCTCGATACATTCCAGCTGCTCTCTCACATAAAGAGCAACTCCACCGCCTTGCCTCGCTGGCCTATCTTTCCTAAAGAGAACATAGCCCTCCATGACAGTGTTCCAGTCATGGAGGGCATATAAAATGCTGACAAATAGCTGACAATTATAAAAACAAGGGATGGGGGAAGTATTGGCTAGATAGTTTTATTTCAAATTAAAAGTGCCTTCAAGGCAGGGGCAAACTTAAGCTAAAGGGAAAAAATTACTTCTCATTGAAAAACTACAGAAGATTTCCAGGTGCTTCTCTAGCGAGCCCAGTTACATGTCCATACCCCTTCGAATCTAGTTTAAAGCTCTCTCAATTAGCCCTGCTAACTCTGGTCCAAGAACCCTTTTCCCCCTGCAAGACAGGCTTTTCTCATCTGCAGGCTGCTTTTCCCATCTGCATCTGCTTTTCCCATCTTTTCCCATCTCCCATGTCCTTCTTATATTGGGAGCCCCAGAGCTGGAAGCAGTACTCAAGGTGGGGTCTCAAGAGCAGAGTAGAGGGGCAGAATCACCTCCCTTGGCCTGCTGGCCACACTGCTTTTGATGCAGCCTAGGATGTGGTTGGCTTTCTGGGCTGCAAACGTACATTGCCAGCTCATGTTGAGCTTCTCATCCACCAACACATCCAAGTCCTTCTCCTCAGGGCTGCTCTCAATCCATTCTCTGCCCAGCCTGTATTTGCGCTTGGGATTGCCACGACCCACGGGCAGGACCTTGCATTTGGCCACTTCATGAGGTTTGCATGGGCCCACCTCTCCAGCCTGTCCAGGTCCCTCCAGGTCACTTCCCTCCAGCAAGTCGACTGCTCCACATTGCTGTCATCAGCAAACCTGCTGAGAGTACACTCAATCCCAACATCCGTGTCACCAACAAAGATGTTAAACAGTGACAGTCCTTGTACTGACCCCTGAGGAACACCACTTGTCACTGCTCACCACTGCTTTTCAGCTGTTGACTGCAACTCTTTGAGCATGACCGTCCAGCCAGTTCTTTATCCACCAAGTGGTCCATTGGTCAAATCCATGTCTCTCCAATTTAGACACCAGGATGCCCAGCCTCTTTGATGCTACGCAGCCTCCTCACCACCTCCTGCAGCTCAGCCACCTGCTGCAGGAGGTCCTCCACCCAGGCACACCTTTTGCAGGCAGGTCTGCCGCTTATCCCTGCCCCAGGAGAAAGGTCCAGGCACCTCCTGAATTCTGAGGACTGCATTGCAGCCTCTCTCTTCAGCAGCTCCATCTGGGCAGAGGCATCAGACACCACTGGGGTGGATGGTGGAGAGCCCCGAGCCCGAGCTGCCGCCTCTGCCCACCGTTCTGCCTTGAGTGTCCTTGACCTGTACAAATGGTCACAAAATGGTGCTCGGTGGTCAACCAGTAGAATGCTTCTCCTTCAAAGAGGTGCCTTTTCTCATGTGCCCTTCCACGCGAACTAACACACAAACTGCCGTGCCATGCCCTGACTGATGCACCACTCCCTGTTTGCCTGTCCTGTTCGCCACACTCCTAGTTGCTCACACTCCCTAGGCTGCTTTTTTATAGGCAAGAGGAGGTCACCGTTGCTGTGGCAACATCCTTAAATGCCACACGTACAGGTCTAAGCACTATATCTACATCTTTTAAATACCTCCTGGAATGGTAACTCAACCACTTCCCTGGGCAGCCTGTTCCAATACTTGACAACCCCTTCGGTGAAGAAATTTTTCCTAATGTCCAATCTAACCCTCCCCTGGTGCAACTTGAGGACATTTTCTCTTGTCCTATCACTTGTTACCGGGGAAAAGAGACCAACACCCACCCCACTACAACCTCCTTGCAGGTAGTTGAAGAGAGCAATAAGGTCTCCCCTGTAAGTTTTCAGAAGAAAAAAAAAAATTAAAAAAAAATTAAGTTACGATGCTATGAAAGATGAGAAAGCAACACATCCTGCTGGATGTGCTTTTTTGAAAAAAAAAAAAACAAAACCCAAAAAAAACCCAAACAGAAAGCTTAAGCCCAGGTAAAAATACTGTTGTTTCCTGTAATTAAGGAAGTGTCCTTGAAAAGAGCTGGGTTACTTTCTGTTTTACCCCAGTTTTGTACGGTTGTAACTCATATCAATGGAAATCAATGGAATCACAGGAACAGAAAAGTAGAGCAGCACAATGGCTGATGCTACTCAAGTTTGAGAAAATTCTTCTCAGCAGTGATCAAATGCTCTGACATTGGGGATCCCTTGGGGATTTGGCATTGAAAGGAAAGATTCCAGTTCCGGGGTATGAAAGGCAGCATCACCTTTCTAAAATTTACTGTCTCACACTGCTGTTGCACTGCTTTAAATATAGCAAGGAGAAAATTCAGATAATCTTACACAAGCATCCCTGCTGTTTGAGCAGAGCATGAAATGCCTAGTGTTTCACCAGTTTCCAGCCCTGGAATGTATTTCTATTGATTCATTTGGCTCATGCACTCTGTGTGTTTCAGTGGGTGTTTAGTTAGCATTTGGAAAGCCAGGGATGCACAACATAGTGGAATCGGTATTTTGTTTATTTCACTAAAAATACCCACTCCCGGATACTCTCTCTGGCCATGATACCATGGTCCTTAGGGAGAGATGGCATTTTGCACACAGACTCACCCATGTTACCACATGTTCCACTGTCCTTTTGGTCAAATATATACTGCCTTTTTGACAGTCTGTAGTGTCAGTAACTTGAAAATTATTTACAAACATTAATCAAACACACACACAACGGGCAAGAAAAGATCATTCATGCCAATTTATAGGGACACGACCAGATTAATAGCTTCTGCCAAAGAATAGAGGAGTCCTGTGTCAGAACCCTCCATACAATATAAATCTCTTGTGCCTCTGCTTAATCAATCTACAATTTCCTTCTATAAATATAACAATGTAGACCATTAGCATGTACAGTGGCTAGAGAACCTGCCAGTTCTATAAGAAAGAGCAATCTCAACTCATTTTTAGACAGAAGAAAATTAATTTGTAGAAGTACAAGAACAAAGAAGCAGCTTCCTGAATCTGGAAATCTAAACTGTGGTATTATATGAAACCCTTTGTGAGCAGTAAATAAGCACACAGCCATATATAGAAGTAGAGTGTCAGGTATAGTGATGAGAAGGCAAACGCCAGCCTTTCTTTCACCTGCCTGTTGAAATTTCTTCAGTCTTTTGAATTTGAGATGCAGGTAAAATATCCACACATTACATTGCTGCAGTGGTCTTTTAAAATACTTTTGGATGTCAGTAGATGAGTAGTGGTCAAAAGGCTAGAAACTTGACATCTCAGAGAGAACTTTTACCAATCTTTGAATATGCAAGGAAAAGGCAAGAAAACAACTAACACCCGCAAAATTCTTTAAAAGGTCCTTCCAATGTAAACTAGAAAATATTAATCTGTGTGAGAGGGAGTCCAAGAGCCTGTTAAAGTTAACAATTGATAGGGATGAAATCCCAGAGGATATTTTCCCGTGTGCATATGCCTGTCTTTTTCATATACCCTTCCCATGTTACTAGAAGTTTGATTATTTCCTATTTTCAAGTTCACAATCACCATATATCAACTTGAACAGGTACTTTTCTTTCCCCTTTATCAGCATGTTACCACTATGTCTAAGGGAAAAAGTCAAAAAGAATTGAATCTATGTACTTGGTACCTGAATACATAAGCCTTAAATCTCCTCTGTGGGTTTGTACTAAGTTTCAAAAGAAAACACGAGTAAATTGTAATGAAGAACTCTTTACAGGCAAATGAACAAAACTGTGTAGGAGTCCTAAACTGCATGGAAAATTTAGAGAAGTCTACCCATCTCTAGGACAGAATCCAATACTTATCCCAAGTTGTTGACGCGGAAGCTGGGACAGATACACAACGACCAATATGATCAGGGTAAATGCCATTTTATTACACAGATAGCTCAGCTAATATAGACAGCTTTCTCCCGCGCCACGCAACACTCAAGCAACAATTGGTTACATGCATAGTTCAAGCGAGCATCTCTACTATATGATTGGCTAGCCCAAGCTGTTCATTCACCTAGTTATCAACTTCTATGTTTTAATTAAAATCCTGCTTATCGGTACATTCAGCAACAGTTCTTTCCTCCCTCAGCCGTTCACAAAACACAGTTTGACCTTCGACATTCCTTGAAGCTTACACTGTTGTCAACAAGTTCTCAGTGCTTGGGGTGCTCACAGGGTGACCATTGATCTCTAAAAATTCTCCCACAAATCCCCCTTTTTGTTTTTGAGCAACCCAAGCTCCTGCGAACATTCTTCCCATAGACTTTTCCAACATTCTCCTTAAGCATGTTAATAAGCATGGTATAACAGCAAGCAACACTATAACTATAAGCAATATGGTTAAGCCTTGCTTG
>NW_009648053.1:474656-475230 GCF_000708025.1 Charadrius vociferus
TCTCGCTTTAGAAATGCCCCCTGCCACTCAACGTTAGCAAATGGCCCCCCCCATTAACATCTGCGTCTGCACTCCAAACAGCGGATCACCCTGTTGCCAGGGGGGTGCTGCCGCTTGATCACAATTCATTTGCCAATTTTGATAGAAATGCAACCGTTGTGACGGTGAAAGCAACATGTTAGCAATTTGTTTTATATCATGAGGAGTAAGCAAAAACCCAGAAAATACACGCTCTAGTATTCCCCGTGTATATGGCGATTGTAAGCCATACTGAGCCACTGCACTCTTTGCTTCTTTTAACAACTTCCAATCTATCGGTTCCCATTCTTTACCACCGGCCGGGTCGGTAAAGACTGGGAACGTGTCTATAAATACCTCATTGATCGCGGCCTCCCAAATCACCCCCTTCCACCACACTCCCGGTCCCCTATCCCGCTCCCCCCCAAACACCGCCCCCATCACTCTTAACAAACGGCACTGGTGAAGGGCCGAGTGGAGGTAGCGGCTGTAGAAGTGGAGGTGGAGGCGGAGGCGGTGGGTAGTTCCTTTCTTCAAGCCGCGTTTCCAGGGCTTC
>NW_009648053.1:476149-487483 GCF_000708025.1 Charadrius vociferus
GTACATTCAGCAACAGTTCTTTCCTCCCTCAACATAACTCAGACGTTCACAAAACACAATTTGACCTTCGACATTCCTTGAAGCTTACACTGTTGTCAACAAGTCCTCAGTGCTTGGGGTGCTCACAGGGTGACCATTGATCTCTAAAAATTCTCCCACACCAAGTCAGTCATCTGTAAAACAGAGATAAATATTGTTTTTTTTAAGGTGAAATCAGGCTCCAGTAAAGTCAGGAATAAAGGTCTCACTGATTTCAGCAAAGCAAGGATTTAATCTTACACTCGCCGAGGGACAGCTCCGGTGCAGGTACATATGCGAGGGAGCAGGGGTTCATGGCAAAAAAAGCGCTTTTCCTGAGCTTTCTGGAGCCAGGGAAAGGCCGGTACAGCACAGGCAGCCCGTGCGAGCCAGTAGCTGGCACGAGGGTTGCTGATGAGGCGGGGACGGGGCCAGCAGTAACGGCAATCAGCCCACTCCCATCAAAGGCAGCCCGAGAGAGTGCAGCGACCATAGTGGGCAGAGCGTCCACGGGCAGACTAACCACGGAGGTCCCAGTTGACTGGAGGTTAGCAAATATGACACGCATCCACAAGAAGCACCAGAGGGAGGATCTGGGGAACTACAGGCCTGGCAGTTGCCTTGGTGCCTGGGAAGGTTATGAAGCAGATCACCCTGAGTGGAATTACGCAGCACATGCAGGACAACCAGGTAATCAGGCCCAGTCAACATGGGTTCATGAAAGTCAGCTGCTGCTTGTTGAACCTGATCTCCTTCTATGACAAAGTGACCCGCTCAGTGGATGAGCGAAAAGCTGTGGATGTTGTCCACCTGGACTTCAGTAAAGCCTTTGACACTGTTTCTGACAGCATTCTCCTGGAGAAACTGGCTGCTCATGGCTTGGACAGGTGTACTCTTTGCTGGGTAAAAACTGGCTGGATAGCTATGGCCAGACAATGGTGGTGAATGGAGTTAAATACAGTTTGTGGCCAGTCGCAAGTGGTGTTCCCCAGGGCTTGGTACTGGAGCTGATTCTCTATTCTCTTCGTCTTTATCAATGACCTGGATAAGGAGATTGAGTGCACCCTCAGTAAGTTTGCAGATGACACCGAGTTAGGCAGGAGCATTGACCTGCTTGAGAGAGGAAGGATCTACAGAGGGATCTGGACAGGCTGGATTGATGGGCCAAGGCCAATGGTATGAGGTTCAACAAGGCTAAGTGCCAGGTCCTGCGCTTAGGTCATAACAACTCCATGCAGCGCTACAGGCTTGGGCAGGAATGTCTGGAAAGCTACCTGGCAAAGAAGGACCTGAGGTGTTGGTTGACAGCCGGCTGAACACGAACCAGCAGTGTGCCCAGGTGGCCAAGAAGTCCAACAGCATCCTGGCCTAGTGTGGTGAGCAGGACTAGGGAAATTATGATTCCCCTGTACTTAGTGCTGGTAAGGTTCCACCTCGAGTACCTCATTCAGTGTTGGTCCCTCACTAAAGAAAGACATTGAGGTGCTGGAGGGTGTCCAGAGAAGGGCAATGAAGCTGGTGAAGGGTCTGGATAACGAGTCCCATGAGGAGTGGCTGAGGGAAGTGGGGTTGTTTAGCCTGGAGAAAAGGCTCGGGGAGACCTTATTGCTCTCTACAACTAGGAGGTTGAAGAAAGGTAGGGGTCGATCTCTTCTTGCTAGTAACAAGCAATAGGAAAAGAGGGAATGGCCTCAAGTTATGCCAGGATAGGTTTAAGATGGATATTAGGGAAAAGTTCTTCACTGAAAGGGTTGTTAAGCATTGGAACAGGCTGCCCAGGGAATTGGTGGAATCACCATCTCTGGAGGTATTTAAAAGACATGTAGATATGGTGCTTAGGGACATGGTTTAGTGGTGGTTTTGGCAGTGTTAGGTTGATGGTTGGACTTGATGATCTTCAAGGTACCTTCCAACCTAGACAATTCTATGTTTCTATGATTCTATGAATTTTTCATATGTATTCTGCAGAGGTGTTGCAAAGATTAATTGGTTCCCATTTGTGTTAAGTGATGCTGCAATGATTTTAGCTTCCATACTAATATTTAGCTAATGCAAATGACAGGGAAAATTAACCCAGTGTTTTTCAAAAATGTTCCAGAGAGTTTAGAGAGAGAAGCACCAGAGAATTCCTGAAAACCTGCAGATTTAGCTATAGCCTCTGTATGATTTGGAAGGTGCTCAGACACTACAATGAGAGTGTGATGGGATAACCTTAGAAAATTCTTATCAGTGAAATCATTATTTGCTTTGGCTGGAACAGTTTCCCCCAGGAGTATTTTTTCACCCCAGTCCCTGAGGCTGTATGTGCTGAACTCTTCTCCAACCCTTGCTGTTCTGATCAGTAGTGGAAGACCTTAGGTTTGTTATTATGTCCTCTCACAGTTCCCAACTCCTGCAAAACAGTCTCTCTAAAAATAAGCTGGGGTGACACTCTGTATGTTATTTATATATTAGCTGTTACACCTTCACATGGTTTGTGAGTCAGTTGATAACAACTGATGCAGATTTCCATTGGCTGTTCTTACTCAGTTCGGCACAGAAAAAGACTGAAATGCTTATGTACCCACTGGTATAAAAGTAAAACAGGGAGCTTTGTCTAGATGGTGAACAAGGCAACAATTCTAAAGTGTCATGTCCCAACTGCAGGGACTGCTTTCTGACTAACAAGACCTATATGGTCCCTTCTTAGGCAAGACAGACTGAGTAGCCATATTAATGTAATCACCAAGTGACAGAGACATGGTTAATTGCTTAAAAGTCTGCTAGAATCACAGATACAAAAAGTGGCCACAGCTTTTCATATCCCAGGATTGGTAGACAAAAAAGTCTACAACGGAACTGAGATGCTTCTGAGCTAGTGAAAACAAATCTAGAAAAAAATAAAGGGCCTTCAAATTTACCTTGAGGAAAAAATGAGGCACCATCGGCTTCAATGAGAAAAGTGTAGGCTTACACTTCATGTAGGCCTACAAAAAAGAAAAAAAAAAAAAAAAAAGGAAAGAAGACAAAATTTCCTTAGTTCACTGTCCCTCACATCAACAAGAAAATAAATTGTCTGCAATGTCACACTGAACAAGCTGGTAATATTATCCACTGTGAATAAAAGCTCTTGGTGATTTCTTCCTTATTCATGATCCTAACTTGCCTGTCCCTTAGAACCATGTCCTGTCCCCCTTCAACACTGCTGGATGTAGATATCATATATAAGCTGCCCAGTAACCTTACACCTTGTTATTCTGAAGCTGTAGACCATAGCATTCAGGCTGAGAGAGTTGGGGTTGTTCAGCCTGGCGAAGAGAAGATAAGATTCTGGAAGACCTTATTGCAGCCTTCCAGTACCTAAAGGGGGCCTACAGGAAAGCTGGGGAAGGACTTTTTACAAAGGCATGTAGCGATACGATGAGGAGTAATGGCTTCAAACTGGAAGAAGGTCGATTTAGATGAGATATTAGGAAGAAATTTTTTACTTTGAGGGTTTTAAGGCACTGGAATAGGTTGCCCAGAGAAGTTGTGGATGCCCCATCCCTGGAAGTGTTTAAGGCCAGGTTGGATGAGGCTTTGAGCAACCTGGTCTAGTGGGAGGTGTCCTTGCCTATGGCAGGAGGGTTGGAACTCGATGATCTTCAGGGTCCCTTCTAACCTAAGACATGCTATGATTCTTTGCCCAGGTAGTTCACTAACTTACCAGTTAGTTTCACTTTTTGATTGCTTTTGACTTTTTTTCTTGCCTAATTCTTTCACTCCTAAAGTGTAGGAGGTGCAGGTTAGTGAGAATGTTAAATACCAATCCTCATATGAAAGAGCTTTAACGAAAAATGGAGATGGAGCTATCCCACGTGAACCCTCTTGAAATCAGATTTTGCAATCCCTCATACAAAATACGTATCTTTAGTCCTGCAGAGGTCGAAACACATGTGTCTGTATCTGGCCCTGCTTATACAGGATTTCTTCAATCATGTTGAACAAACTCAGCTCCTGGCTTCACCTTTCTAGCTTTGTGCAAAGCAGCTCAGCTGCTGCTGTAAATTCTTTATTATTGCACAGGGTGCCTGGGAAAGCCAACTGATTCACTGTAGTGCACTTAGAAGAGTAATTAGACACAACCCAATACTTGGCTCTGGGGAGCAGCTGCACTGGCAAAAGATCCCCCAGCAACACTGCTAACAAGGATAGAGTAAAAAAAATATAAGACAGTGAGTGAACAAGAATAAAGTGAAGATGAACAAAAAGTAAGAGAGTGCTGGAAAGAGAGTTAAGTATCACTCTAATCAATAGCTACATAGAGGAGGGGACTAATGGAGCAGCAAGAGGAAACCGAGGCATCTGAGTCAACACGAAGGATTAAATGGGCTGTCTCTGGTGCTTACGCCATTACCAACCCATAATGTAGAGAGGTAGCAGTTGGCCTAGAGTTGACCATGCAAGAGAAAGGACCTGACTTTGCAGCGTGACAATGCGGAGGACAAAGCTTTCTCCCTTGCCCTTCCTGGCACTTTGGAAAAATAATTCATTTGAGAGAGAGAAAGAAATAACAAAGCCAAGCTGATAAAGTATTTGCTGCTCCCCTTTTTTTGCTGGTGTAAGGGGGTTTCGTCACTGCTTTGAAGAAATATACTGCAGAGCTGAGGGAAAACCTAAGATTTGTTTGCAGAGGTTGCAAGGGTTTGTGGGCTTTCTGATTAACTTTTTTTTTTTGATGTTGGGCTCAGGACGACTGCTTAGCTCTCATCTAGTACAACATTATAAACAGCATGATGAACAGGCCTTATGTTCAAGTGATGAAATTCAGCATCTTTTGTCTCAAAGTTGAAATGCAACCTCTTCAGCAAAAAAAGGAAAGAAAGTGTTGCATGTTTTAATGAAAAAAAAACAGTGTGTTTCACTGTTTTAATGAAAAAAACAGTGTGTTGTACCAAACAACATCGTGGACTAGCTCAGCTTTTACACAGCTGCCCAGCTACCTCAGCTCCTGATCAGCCTGCCTCAGAAGACCCCACTCAGAATGTATGAAGCCCTTAGCAGAGACACCTGTCTGCTACCCTGTCTACTACCTGAATCAGCCCCACCCTGGGACCCTTATTCACACCTCTGACACCCAAAAGAATCTGACAAACAATGAGGAAAAATATCAAGTTCTGAGAAATCATTCAATTGGCCTCAGTGACAATGCGCTTACTCAGTGCCACCTTTTGTGCCTCAATCTGCGAAAGTCATAAATTGTGATACCAATGATAGATCATAAGGGGATGAATTACAAAATAATACGCAGCTTTATCTTTGGCTGCTTATTCAAACTAAGTAAATGGGACATCCCCAAAGAAATCAAACGAAGATGTTCTGCATAGACTGCTTGAATATTCAAGATGTGAGAAAGTGTCTCTGGGTGCTCTTTTGGTTTTGCCTTTCCTTCAGTAGATCTCACATCTTGCTGAACATTTAAGTCCTATCTTCTCCTGCCAGCAAAGATGTTAAGTGTGGATATCTACCAAGCACTGCTCTCTTGCTGCATCCAAGCAAGAATTTTCACTTGGAATAGATCACACAGATCTTTGCTTCCATTTTCTCCTTTCCATGCTTCTGTGAACAAGTAAGCAGCTAATGTTATTGACATTTGAAATGTCATCACTGGCATCTGAGTTAATATGTGAAGCTGAAAGGGGCTATTCTCACAGTTGGTGCTTCAAGCTCTTGGTATACCTAAGCATATATAATTGCATTGGCTACCTTCAGATCATATTTTCAAGGATTTCTTTACAATTGTAGCAGCTAGAGAGACTTCATTTCAAACAAACAAACAAACAAACAGGACACAACAAAATATTTGGAAAACAAAAAAAACCTGATTCTGCTAACATGGTGTTCCCTTTACAAGCCATAAAGACAGTTTCCACCAAAGCTCAGGTAGCAGAAGCACTTATTTTCCAGAATGAAAGGTTCTTTATTAGTCTGCAAATCATTAGTGTGGAGTAGGTCTATGCATACAACTGAAGAAACACTGTAGAGATCAATCTGGATTCACAGTGCACAAATTGCCTTGTGCCCTCTGATGTCCTTTAACCATCGGATGTTATCAAGCCTGCTTATTTCATTGCGACTTGTGTTTCCTGGTCTTCAAAGCATTAGCTTGATGTGCTAAGGTATTTAGGTGTGTTGATACTTGCATTATTTATACTTATCTTTTTCCTTTTTCCTAATAAGATACAACACTTTTAATTGTATGGGGTAATTTATTAGCATTCTCTCCTCATCTGTTTGAGAAGGTGAATATTCTGGTCTCAGTCTGAAGAACTCATTCCATTCAAGCCAAACCAAAATTCTTGGGCAGAGTCCAGGCATAATGATGGTAAATCATTATCAAAGTCAAAGCATCACTACAAATTTCATAAGAGGAAGCGGAACTCTTTAACCTAAAAATGCTTCATGATTCTATAAGTGACTAAATTGTACACAGAGATCTTTCAATTAACTTTACCTGGTTAGAAAGAATAATAAAGGTGGCTAACATATAATATAGTACCTAAGGCAAGTTTTACGTTGTGTCTGTCAGCCTGTTTTCAAATACAGAGATTGCATATAGTCCTTCTATGTATAATTTCTTACTGTAAAGACAGTCAATTATAAAAAATAAATTTACTTGATATGAAGTATAAAAAAGATACTGCTTTTTCTTTTATTATATTCATCAAATTTGAAATACATAACATATAAAAATGTGACAAATAGATGTAGACTAAAAGCTCATCTCATTTTCCAATGAGAGGCTCTTTTTCTGTGTTTATAACCATAAAACGCCTCCCCTCTACCATGGGCTTCACATAGTATCCTAAATGACATTACAGGTCCTCACTTTTTCTTTACATGTCCAGAGGGTCACAAACCTGTAAGGAGCACTGTGGGGACCATACTACTGTGTGTCTGCAGCATCTCATTTAGAATTTTAAAATAAACATCCTGAATTTTTAGCTGGGCTGCACACATGGTAGCATGCACTCGGAGGTCTGGCGTAAGTCATCCTGCTTTTAACCGGCAGTCTGAGTAATGTTTTAGCGGCATCACATTTTGCCCGTTTATTCCAAGAACAGTTGAAGTAGGACATTTCCCCTTTTGGTTAAAGCTGGAGTAGGAAGTTGATACATCGCATTTCACTGTTTCAAAATCTTGGGTTTGGAGATCTTAAGCTTTCTGCCCTTAGCATTTGCAGGTTTGGCTCTAGGAGCTCTACTTTTATGTGGTATGTGTTTTATAAAATTTGAAATTATCTTATTTGAACGCCACCCTGCATTTCCGGTATAAAGCAGAATGCAAACAGAATACTGAGGAAGAGTTAAAAAAAAAAAAAATTATCATTTCACTTTTTATGAAACATATCAAACAGGAGTGACACTGAATGGAGAGATCTTTTTTCCTCTGCAGTACCTCTTAGGCATCCATTTGAAAAGCCCTTTCCAATCTTTCATAGCAGAGAGTTTGAAAAAGGACCTGGCAGCCCAGAACAGAACTGCAGACAGGAAAATTTTCAGAAATGTCTGAATTTCCAAGAGTCTTCTAAAGCAAAGTTTGAGAGTTAAATTACATTGCCAAAGCAGAGGCAGGCTGTACTGTCACTTGAGAAAATTGGAGTGGGAATGGCTTTCTTCTTGCTACCTGTGTTGTCTCTGAGTGCTGGGAGTCTCCTCTTCCCCAGGCTGGTGTGCATCATGATGTTGGGCTGAAGGAGGACCAATGCTTTAAGTGCCTCCTAGGTTGTGCTTGTGCAGTTTTTGAACCATTTAGATACCAAGGGAGGATTTCTTAAGCCTCATTTTAGCCATATGAAAAATGAAGCATCTCATTGATTCTCAGCATCTCTTATGATGCTCAGCATCTTGTTACCCTAACTTCTCAGCACAGTCCACAACAAGAGACAATCATCTCTGTTGAGTCTCCTCATCTGTCTTGGGGTCTCAGAGCACTTCTCCTTTCCAAAACCTACTCTTCCTCCTGGTAGACAGGACCAACAGAGATGAAGTATCTTGATATGGGTGCCATCCCATCCCCACTGCACTAAGTCAGTGCCAAACTGCAACATGTTACTGAGAGCAGTGTCCCCTTGGTTTGCTCTTGCAGCACTTGTGAGCCTCTGAGAGAAACTGAGTGTGGAGAACCAATAGCAGATGCGATTTTGTCTCGACATTGCTACTGTGCCACCATCTCCTGGGAGGACCATCTTCTTCACAGTTTTGGAAGAGGACGACCTCATGTGCCTGCACAGGGACCAAGGCCGCGAAAAGAGCAGGAAAAGGCTTGCAGGAGAGCAGCACTTCCGGTCGATCTGCGCATGAGCGAGATCCCTATATAAAGGGAGCACATGCCTTTTGGCACCCCTTTCTTCTTCCCTTTTGTTCTTTGTTCCTCCTCGTCTTCCTGCTGCATGCCCCTCCCCCCACAGACCCCAGACTCTATGAAGCGTGTAATGATTGAAGACTTCGGACAGAATCTGCAGAAAAACTGTTGAACTCAGAGTGGTAGTAGTGAGCTTTCTCCCTCTTTCCTTATTTTCTTCCTTTACCCCCTTTTCTTTTCCTCCTTTGCCTTCCCTTCACCTTTTGTCCGCGCTTTATTCTTTCTTAAAAGTATTAAGTAAAAGGTTGTATGACATTTGACTGACTTTAGTGTCTTAATCTTGTCCTTGGGATTATTTTTAATGAAACCTTCCCGATACTGGATCGGGACACTGAGGAAAGGCTCTCAAAAGATATCCTTGTCTGTGAATCCTGGGGAAGAAACCTGAGGTTCCCCTCAGTATGTCCCAGACCTCAAGAACACTTGAACTTTGTATTTCCTGCAAGATTAATCAACACCTCCCAGTGTTGATTAATCAGCAGACCTCTCAGTGTTAGGGTTTTTTTCTTGTTTTATTTTTTTCCTGTAATCTCATTAATCCTGATGTTCTAGAGATAAAAGGCTTATGTGATCACACTGCCTGTGCAACTGTAGCATCCATTCCTGAGCTTAATAGCCCTTAAGCCATAAAGTAATCATCTGCACTCCTGAATTCACTCACTGCCTTTGCTGCTGGATAGATATAATCTATCATGGTCTTGGTCTTTGGATACTTTTTTTTTTTTTTAATTTATTTTTATTTAAACCAGCTTTATGACTAGGAGTTGCAAATTAACAGTAAAAGTGTATGAGACAAGAATTTCCCTTTTATTCTTCCATTACAGGTCTGAGATCTTCTCCTACCCAAGAAACTTACTGGAGGCAATAGACGAGACAAGAATCTGGCAACAGGGCACAATACTAACTCTCACAAAGGCTCTTTCATTTTTTGCTTTCTGCTATGCTCAGGAAGCAACAAAACCACAATGTACTCTCTAGTAGAAAAGATTACTTTCCCAACTTGACTTCCGCTATCCAGTAAAAAGAGGAGTTACAGAATTATACCAACCCCTCACCCAGAAACTGAACTTCTCCTGCTTGCAGGCCCATGGAGCAGGACCTGCCCTTAGAGATGTACTTGCTGCGCATCCCCAAATGGAGATTTGATAGTCAGACATTTATGAAAAAAAAGTGAAATAATAAATATTTCAGCTAGAGGAAAGTTCAAGGGCACTCTCTTTTCTCATTCTCCAGTGATAAAAATAACTGGCCACAGGATCACAGATTACAATGGTGAGCTTGCCCCTAATGTTTGCTTATTAGCACCATGAAAGATATGCAGATAAAGTGTTTGTAGGTTTATTTGCAGCATTAGTACTGATGCCTGACAGCATTACCTGTACTGTTTATATGACTATAAAATAGCTTTATAGTGATACAATTAGTAATATCAAGCTTAGATAGCATAAATGGTAATACTGATTGTACCACTATAAACTTAACTTTATAGTGACATAAATAAGCAATATTTGTGTCATCACCTTTTATGACATCAGGTAATCTCAGGCCTCAGAGTGTAATACAAGGGTTGTGCACGTCTTAATTTTGCATCTAAAATACAATGAAAAAGAATATCCTAATTCATTCTTATGATCCTCAGCCCTGCACTAATTTTCATTCATCTTAAGCTGCAAGGGCATTTTTTCTTCAGTTATAAAATAACTGCAAGCCCCCCATTTCCAAAATTGCTTTCCTACAGCATTCGTGGGTTGTGAGTGGTCCCAGTGATGCTTCCAACAGCAGGGCAAATAGATGGGAGCTGATAGCTTGCACATGGCAGAGCATACTCTCTGCTTAGGCTTGTTTAATCGTCCTCTTCCTTTCCTATTTTAGTCCATGACTTTTATCCTGAAGGAGAAGATGACAAATGAAAGACTGATCAGCTGCAATACAAGTTTCCATTAATTTCACAGTTTTGCCTTATTCACTTCATAGCTGACGTAAATGATTTTGAAAGACAGTTTGTCTGCCATTCCCAGAGTAGCACTCACTAGCAGAAGACAGGAAAAAAGATCTCTGATATTACATTGTGTTTTGTGAAAAATGATCATGTGAATACCAATTACTGGAGTGGATATCTGTCCTGATTTAAGGTTTTATGCACATTGGTTAACTATGCAGTATACACGTGTCTTTCTGGGCTTTTTGTATGAATTGCATTACTATTTGTAATACATCCTGATCCACAAGATTCAGAATCCTTCCCCTTTGGTAATAGTTAGCTTCACAGGAAAATACCTTCTTAGCACTACTACCTACTTCCCAGCTTCCCTGATTATCCATGGTACTCCTGCACTTTTCATTTTGGCCCACATAGATAAAGCCATTTAAGTCAACAGGAGGAATTAAATTTCCTCAGGAAACAATGGATTGGGCCTCAGAACCATGCATCTTCATGAAAGAAGACTTCACTAAGTAGGCAGCACCCTATAGTAGTGTCCTGGTTCCGGCAGGGATGGGGTTAATCTCCCCAGGAGCCGGCAGGGGGCCGGTATTCCATACCACGTGACCCATGCCGGAGCTATAGGAGGAGCTAGCCTGGGCGAGGAGAGGAGTCGCCACTCGGGGGTGGGCTGTGGCGGTGCGGGTCCGGTCCGTCGGTGCGCTTCGCGGCGGTACTGTAATCGCGTTTTTGCCTTTTCCTTTTGCTATTCTGTTAAATTGCACTCTTTTAACCCACGAGTTTGGCCCTGTCATTTTCTTTTTCCACGACTGTGGGAGTTGCGCAAGCGGCTGCGTGGTTCTTTGTTGCTGGCTGAGGCCAAACCACGACAGTCTTTTTTGGCGCCCAACGTGGGGCCCTGCCCCCACCCAGGTGGGGGAAAGGGCCAACCGGGTTTATTGGACTGTGTGGATTCGATGGCCTGGAAGATCTGAGCCACAGGAGTATACGGC
>NW_009648053.1:491214-501933 GCF_000708025.1 Charadrius vociferus
CCGGGGCCCGGCAGGGGGCCTTATTCCATCCCACCTGACCCATCCTCGGGCTATAAGAGGAGCTAGCCGGGGGCGGGGAGAGGAGTCGCCACTCGGGGGTGGGCTGTGGCGGTGCGGGTCCGGTCCGTCGGTGCGCTTCGCGGCGGTACTGTAATCGCGTTTTTGCCTTTTCCTTTTGCTGTTCTGTTAAATTGCACTCTTTTAACCCACGAGTTTGGCCCTGTCATTTTCTTTTTCCACGACTGTGGGAGTTGTGCAAGCGGCTGTGTGGTTCTTTGTTGCTGGCTGAGGCCAAACCACGACAAGTAGCTTGAACATCAGTATAGTCTGAAAGCTGAAAAATCCTAGGACTCCAAGGCTAGGAGTAACCAAAACTTTTTTTTTTTTTTTTTTCTTTTAACTGCAATGCAAGTCCATCAAGCATCCGTATTCTTGTCTCAAAAATGGTACCACTGTAGTGAACTGATGAACAGAAATTAAACATCTAAGAAGCACTGGAGGAATTTACTTGTTTATCTGTAAACCTAGAGATGCAATTTATCTAAACCACATTGGTGTTCTGCGTATCCAGCACGCTGCATAACATTTAAGTGCATGCAGTACGTTCTCCCACTCCCTTCTGTTTCAACACTACATAGACAGGGGCATATGCTTACTGTTAGGAAGGTAGGAGCAAATATGGCATCACATGTAAAAGAAATAAGATTTTCTTCTCCTCAGAAATAGTGAAGGATGCTGGAAATTCCACAGGGGTACCACAGGGGCACTCTGAATTCAGTCATGAATTCCAAGAGCTGCTTTCACTTATCTTCTGAAATACCCTTATTCCTTTTGGGGGTCCCCAGAGCCATTGAATTCCAGCTTCCAGCCACTTCTGTGACTATTTTGTTCAGGAACATGAACCATCAGTGGAGATGCCTATATTTTGGAAGCAGTTAAGACTTTTTGACAACACATATAGAAGAACTCAGAGATGACTGGTAGCATCCTGCAATCATTCAACAGGCATGCTAAAACCTGAAAAGAACTGTCCAAGGCTGTGAGGACATTTTGTTCTGCTTATCCATCTCATCCATGATGCATCTTTTATGTACCTTTAGCATCCTGAGAATGTCTGTGTTCCTTGTTCTACACTGTCCCCGTCTTCCCCAACACATTGTGTGAATATTGCATTTAGGGCTCAATACAGGGCATTCTCTATAGTAACTACAAGGAAAAAAAGTGAGATAACAGAGCAGCCAGAGAGGTGGAACCTGATAGAGGTGATCTTCACTGGTTCCATTGCTAAAAATTCCCTTTAGCTGATCACTAAAGCAAACTTTAATGTGTAGCTCTATGCGTTCATCCCTGAACAGAGGTCCTGCTAATCCAGCATCTTTTCCAGCAGCTATTTCACATTCACATGGACTGACCGACCAGCGGAGTCCTTCCTCATTCTCATATAGATTCATGCAGGCAACCAGTTCTACTGACTTTTTTCTTACACAACATCTCACACTCCTCTCTGATTTTTCCCTTCATGTTTATTTTAGGAACTAAAGAACAAGGAAGGTCATATAAGGCTGCCTGACATTACCACTTATCTGTCCTGTACACAGCTCACAAAACCTGGGACAAGTTCTTTCTGCATCTCAATACTAGAAAAATTCATAAAGCCTGAAGAAAAGGTGACTTTTTGAACTTCTTGAGATATATTACCTTCAAGGATCTGTAGCCTAGCTAGAAACTGCATAGCTACAATGAAAGACTGAGCTAATTCCAGTCTAACTAGAATAAAACAAAATAAAAGATCCTATCTAAATTAGACATTGGAGATGCTCATCATGTTGCATAAACAAAGTTTAAATAACCTTTTAGATAATCATTTTCTATATCTGTGAGGTTTCTTGGCATTCTTCGTTTGTGGAAAGCAGCTTCATCTTGCAACATCTTGCACTATCAGCGGCATCTCTTCATGCATATACTATGCACTCCATGAAAAGGAAACTAACTTCAGTTGTTGTTAATGTTCCCTGTCAATACATAATTCTGAAAACTCTACTGGTGGGAGTGCGTTGGTCACTTATTCAATGTATTCATGGTGGCCTCTAATTTTATTCTTTTTATGAGAGCTATTAAAACCTTTTAAACATTTTGTGGCTTCCTGGAGAGTATTGAATTATTTGTGCTTCCAAACTAATCAAGCATAATAGCCTTTCTAGAACACTTAAGCAGACCATATGGGGGTAACCAGGGAAATCCAGACAGTTACTGCCACACTAACATGCATTCATCCGATAATGTTTACCCAGGTTTTCAGAGCTTCTTAGTATATTCTCATTATATTCATATACATCTGTTACTGAAATAATAGTGATAATTAATTCCTCCTAATTGAGTTTGGTGGTGTTAAATCAAATTAGTGTCCACAGCATAATACAAAAAATATCAACAATATTGACTCTATTACAGCAACTGAATAAACACTAAATAGAAGTGTTCAAAATCACATCCTTTAGGGATCTCTACTGAATTAAATTCTGACCGTTAAAGATGAATGAGTTTTTATAAGAACATCCCTTAGGTGTCCCACCATCTCCTATGCATTACATGAGCTGAACCCAAATTTTGAAGATACAAGGAAGGGTGAAAAAGCCAGTTTGCATAATTCATGCTGCAGAAGATATCCGATAACATCCATGCCCTCCAGAACTTTTGTCCTTTTTCCCTCCCCAAGTTAAAGCTTTCAAAATATGTTAAATACATGAGAAAGAGGTGCAATGATAGCTGTAAAACAGTAAAGTCTTGATATTTCAGTTCTTTTCAACCCTATTGTCACTCCTACTAACAAGCAGGTCCTCAAATAGGATAAAACTCTCTGGCTAGAATGACCAGAGTAGCCCCACTGACTCCAGTGGAGCCTGACAATTCTTTGGATTTCTCATTCTGAAGCTATTCTGAGATGGAATTCATAACTGTCACAAGTTATAGCAACCACAATTACTTTTCTCACTTAGAGTGAGACTGTTCATACCTAAAAAGGTTTTAGCCTGAAGTGAATTTTGCTACTAAAATATAAGCAGACTCTGACTTCCTGCAATATTTTCGAGTAGGCATGTGCATTACTTTCCATAGCTTTGCTATTTCTCCTGACTTGACAAGAGTGAGCCTCCACCCAAACATGCAATGGTTCAGTTGTGGTTAATTATTTATATAGCCCTTCAGTAGCACAACCCATAATAAGCTGCTCAGATAGTATAAAACGTTGCAGACACTTGTCTTTCAGGTGTTAAAATATAGAAAGCAGGCTCAAAACTGGGTAGATAAACATGAAGGAGAATGCATTTTATTTTTGAAAGAGGGGTAAAATTTATTTTTCTAAACTTCTATCCTGACCTGACACAATCACCTAAAGAATTGTTTTAATACCTGAAGGCCAATATCCTCTGCCAATTTTTTTCTCTGATCTAGATGAGACAACTCCAATATCTCCAGCCTCCCCTCCTCAGGTCATATTTTCTAGATCACTGTTCATTCTCATTGCTGTTCTCACCCCAATCATTCCAAATCTTCCTCCAAGTGTGAAAACCATAAGCATAAAAAGCCCTAGTAGTAATGCCTTAACAAGGCTACAGCAAATTGCTCCATGACGCTGGCATCATTCTTCCATTTCTACATGCCAAGATGGCATTTGCAATTTCTCCCATATCATCCAAAACCAAGACACTGATGACTTACATTCAAATTGTGACTCACTCTAGTCCCATATCCTGCCCTGAAGTACTGTTCTGTGCTGCCTGTATTTCATTGTTGGCTATTCTTCCAGTGGAAGTTATATGTGCAGAATACACACAAGTAAAAGCTAATATTTTCTTATCCAGCAAGCAAACATAATAAAGATTGGTTCTCTAATATCAAACTACATAAACATATCCTTCTAATTACGATGTCAACAAAGGCTGTATCAACTTACACAAATGGATATGATTGAATGAGGTATTTAATGAACAATGACAAAAACAAGGGGTTTATAGACATGTCTTGTCAATGTTTCACCTATTTGAATGAATGTTGTAAAGAAACCGATAAGAAGAAATCCATAGAGTAAGCACACAGATCAGATTGTCAAATTCATGGCACATCCATCCCTTTCCTCCTGTGTAGCAGAGCTTGAAGAAGGGCATGTCATGCCCCAGTCACAAGAGAGGGGGCTAAGTGACTCAGATTCGCAAATCCCCAACAGTGTGGACTAAGGTGAGACAACTCTCAAGGTCCATACAAAAACATTTATTAGATTCCCACAGTGATTAATATATGTCTTAACTATATCCATGATAATTGGTTAGGTATATAACAAATTATGGCAAATGATAAAACAAATTATGGCTGGTGGTAAAGTACACCTTGTGTTACTTCACAACAGATACACAAATAATTATACCATGAATTATAGCGAGTGGTAAGGTATGCCTTGCGTTACATACTTAACTTTGAAAGAAAAAGAGAGAAGAAAGAGAAACAGAGAGAGAGAAATAAAGAGATCACTGGTCCTGGTTCCAGCATTGGTCTAGCCAACAGGGGTCTCTGGACTCTCTCCAGGGAAAAAAGAGGTCTGCAGGGGCACTTATTTTCCCCTTTTATGTTCATGGTATCAGTATGACCCTCTCCGCTGTTACGATGCTCAGGTTTCTCTCTCCTCCAGGTAACGTGTAGCATGATTTGGGTGGAGAGATGAGTCCTATAGTCATGCAAGTTTAGCATGATCTCGATAATCTTCATTAGCATATGCAGGGGTGTGAACATATGCATTTTGTGGATAATGAGGCAAAGGTCATTATCGGGACACGATTGCCCCGAAAACAAAGAAACTAACAAGCTTCACAAATTGAGCAGAAAGCCTTGTCTGTCGCGCCCCCCCCGCCCCCCCTGCCCGGCCCCCGACTCATCCTGTGCTATCCAGATGAGTTTTCTCTCCTCTGTCACACAAGAGATAAGCAAGTGTTAGCCTTGTCAGTTCTTTGAGCACAAGGCCTACATTGTCCGGACTCCACATTATCCACCCCTTGGTTACAGCCATACCTCAAAGTCCTTGCGAGTGTTTGAGACATTCCTCAGTGAGGCTCAGACGGCCTCCCCCGTCTTTTGTCTCTCACCATTTGTTTCAGGGAATTTACAAGTCGTCTCTTACAGGGCAACATAGGACACAATCTTGAATTTCAAAACTTGCAGACCAGTTGGTCTTTGTGACTGACGCTTTTTGTCCCAAGTTGCCACAAACTGTCTGCCCCAGCAAAGTCAATCATTATTCCTTAAAATAAATAAACGAACAAAGAAACAAAATGGCTGTACCTATAGGCTGTTTGCCTATTTCATGTTCTTTAGTTTCATGTTAGATCATCTCCTCTTAGTTTTGTTAATTTTGCTTCAGACTTGCAGATACTGACTTTCTAGAGTAATTTTTTTAAAGTCAGGGCTACATCAGAACCTGAAATGAAATTAGATGCAACTGTTGTGAGTTTTCCTATGCCTGAAATATCTCCTAGGAATCCAATAATTGGGTAGTGTGCTCACCAGAGCATGGAAAGATATTGACTCTTGATTTCCCTGCAGTAAGTTAACGTTTTCCCCTATGTGTGCAAAATATTGATATCTTAAAATATTTATGTTTTAAGTAAACAAAGATGTTTCACACTGAGCTGCTGGAAATGTCCTAAAGAATATCTTCAAATATTAATGTTTCCCAATGCAGCCTTTAGTCTGTTTGCAGTGACAAGACATTTCAGCTTGTTATAACTTTGCTATAATTACACCCCTCCATTTTTCTTTTCCCCCTAGATATTTTTCTGGGACAGAGTAAAACTAGTTTGTTATTTCATCTGCTTCTTTTATGAGCAGGAACAATTCAAAGCTACTTAGCACGTTTTAAGAAATTTGTTGTTCTGTTTGTAGAACAGAATCGCACCATCCTTTTATACCAACTTCTTAATTTTGAAAACTGAATTTAAAGTACTGGAATTAGAGATGAGTTAAGAACCTTTGTTAAATCCCACTGCAGGAATGTAAGTAATTTTAAGACATTCAAGACTCATTGCTCTAATCTCCCTAAAGAACACACTATATTAAATATATTGAGTGTAGTATTTTAGTACATAGTATAAAGAGTATAGTATTTTAGTATATAGTATATAGCCAGAAGCAGTTTTTCAGGACCTTCACTTTTCCTGAATAGCCAGTCAAATCAGGACTTAAGCAAACACTGTTAGGGTGCTGTTCTGACTGCACAGACAACTTTTTTTTTTTTTTATATTTGATTGTGTTGCCCATCTCTGCAAACAGCACACGGAGTATATAAATCACGCTCTTCTCATCTTTTCTCATTTTCCTTTGAGTTGTAAAGTATTGCAAAACTGAATTAAAGTGACTACCCACTTGCTCCTTGATCCAATCTAAAGAAATCATTTACTTTCATGCTGTCCTGGTTTGAGGTAAAACAGGACTAATTTTGGTCAGTAACTTTGCTTCTTAGCTGGGCCTCTCTAAGTACTGAAATTAACAGCATATTTTGCAGACACTTTTCACTCTCAGAGTGATAAGACCTATGTTTATAGTTGATGCCAAGGAATGGTATGCAGAGAGGCTCTGGCTTACACTTATTGCTATAACAACCAAGGCCAGCTAACTTTGTTACTTGCCCCATTGGAGGGTTGGAAGCAGAAAAACATAAAGGGGTTCCATGGGCAGGGAGAAGCGGACAGGACAGGTGACCCTAAACTGACCAACAGGGTATTCCATCCTATCTGTCTCATGCTCAGTATAAAAGCTGAGGAATCAAAGGGTCAGGTTTCTTTCTTCAATGGCCAGTGTCCAAGGAGGACTCTGTCTCTTCGGCTGCCTTTGATCCCAATCTGGAATCCAGATCCAGAATCCAGTTCTTGTCTGTCACAGAGTCCAGCCTGGGACTTCTCCAGTGCCAGCCAGTGATGTGATTGTCATCCTGGGAGTTTGATAGGGTTTTGTATATATTTCATTGTTTCCTTTTTATTTTATTATTAATATTTCATTAAAGTATTTCACTTCCTTCTAAAC
Organism: Charadrius vociferus; assembly: GCF_000708025.1. Lineage (NCBI taxonomy): Eukaryota > Metazoa > Chordata > Aves > Charadriiformes > Charadriidae > Charadrius > Charadrius vociferus. Next base: position 498,280 of record NW_009648053.1, read on the forward strand.
TCACAAGTCTCTTTTTCCCTCTTCTGCCTCTCTCTTGAAGAGAGCTGGGTGGGAGCATCTGTTGCTTGGCCTAAACCATGACATGTGCATCGATGGAACAACTAACGTATCTTCTTTCAGTCCCAAAATACCATGAAAGATGGCTCCTCCAGCACTGACATCTGCCTCCTTATCAGGCTTTACAGACAGTTGCTGCACCTAAAGTGCAGTTATCTATGAGATACAACAGGAGATACGCTATCCAAAAGAGGTGGGCTGTCGGCTTTTTGTGGTGAGTTAAAAATAAATAATTAGATATGTTTTATGCCTAAGAGAATGTGGCTTTGTATTCAGTCATTATTGTAACCATTTTAAAACCCTAGGTGTGATGTGATTTAACCCTGCAAATCATTTGGCTGACAGCTATCAGAAGAGTCGTCACTGTTTTCATTTTCTTTATTAATCTAGACATATTTCACAGGCATCACCAATAGCATTTGATAAACATAAGATGGGAATGCTGTGCTTAAAGTTTATATTATCTATAAATCCTGCATAGGAGTTAACTGGGCCGTGAAGTTTTAGAAGAATAGAGTGTCTTTGTAATTTTGGCAACAAAATTCTTTCATCTCCCTAAAAGCCCACACAACCCACAAATATCTTAAAAATATCAGACTTGAAATCAAAACAAACAGGCATAATACAAAAGATCCCTGGTTAGTGTTTATAAAGATCTGCAAAGTTCAGACCCAAACCCCACAAGTAGGCAAAGTATCCAATTATAAAATGAGATGGGCCATGTGAACCTCATGAAATTCAACAAGGCCATGTACAAGGTCCCACACTTGGGTCACGACAATCAGTACAGACTGGGGGATGAATAGATTGAAAGCATCCCTGCAGAGGACTTCAGGGTAACTGGTGGATGAAATATTATTAGATGTGAGCCAGTAACGTGCACGTATAGCCCAGAAAGCCAATCTTATCCTGAGCTGCATGAAAAGAACCATGGCCAGCAGGTGGAGGAAAATGATTCTCCCCCTCTACTCTGCACTTGTGAGACTGCACCTGGAGTATTGCATCCAGATCTAGGGCTCTCAGCACAAGACATGGCCCTGTTAGAGCCGGTCTGGAGGAGGACCATGAAAATGATCAGAGGGCTAGAACAAATCTCCTACAAAGACAGGCTGAGAGAGTTGGTGTTGTTCAGCCTGAACTTGAGGCTTTTTAGTAAATACTCATTTCCGTCAACTAAAATCACAAAGGGCAGAGAAGAAGGAGTTGCTGAGAGGGAACTGAAGTATAGATTGGGTCAGTCAAATGACTGGGAAGAGGAACTTGCCTATTGTTATCATGAATTTAAAGCAAGACTTCAAGATAAGCACAGCCCCCAGGGCAAATGCCCAACTCTAGCCATTGATCATCTGTGCACAACTGGGTCTCATCTTCACTAGAAAAAAAAAGATTCTGTAGGAAGTGGTAAGTAATTCTAAGGACTCGTGGCCATGGGTGACATTGAGGCTTTACAGTTGTGTGAGCAAGTAAAATTCTTTTAGGCAAGGAAAGCACTTGATATGTAGGGGAAAAACATTCTCGGTGCTATGCACCTAATACCATTGTTTCTAGCCACTAAAATCTACCTCCTCCAAGCTCAGAAGCAATGCACACCGACAAAGAGGAAATCAGGCCAGGAAGACTGCATGGATGAACAAGGAGCTCCTGGACAATCCCAAAGAGAAAAAGGAAGCCTACAGAGGGTGGAAACAAGCACAGGTAGCCTGGGAGGAATGCAGGGAAATTGTCCGAGCAGCCAGGGATCAGGTTAGGAAAGCCAAAGCCCAGATTGAGTTAAATCTGGCCAGGGACATCACGAGCAACAAGAAAGCCTTCTACAGGTGTATCAGTGACAAAAGGAAGACTAGGGAAAATGTGGGCCCACTCAGGAAGGAAACGGGAGACCTGGTCATCCAAGACATGGAGAAGGCTGAGGTACTCAATGATGTTTTTGCCTTAGTCTTCACTGGGAAGTGCTCTCTCCACACTGCCCAATTCACAGAAGGCAAAGGCCTGGACCATGAGAATGAGGAACCACCCACCGCAGGAGAAGACCACCTTTGAGACCATCTGAGGAACCTGAAGGTGCACAAGTCCATGGGACCTGATGAGATGCATCTGAGGGTCCTGAGGGAACTGGCAGATGAAGTTGCTAAACCACTATCCAGCACACTTGAGAAGTCGTGGCATTCCAGTGAAGTTCCCATCAACGGGAAAAGGGGAAACATGACCCCCATTTTTAACAAGGTAAAAAAGGAAGACCCGGGGAACCATGGGCCAGTCAGTCTCACCTCTGTGCTGGGCAAAATCATGGAGCAGATCCTCCTGGAAACTTTGCTAAGGCACATGGAAAATAAGGAGGTGATAGGTGACAGCCAACATGGCTTCATGAAGGGCAAATTGTGCCTGACAAATTTGGTGGCCTTCTACAACACCGTTACAGCATTGGTAGATAAGGGAAGAGCAGTTGACATGATCTACCTGGATTTGTGCAAAGCATTTGACATTGTTCCGCACGACATCCTGGTCTCTAAATTGGAGAGACATGGATTTGACCAATGGACCACTTGGTGGATAAGGAACTGGCTGGACAGTCATGCTCAAAGAATTGCAGTCAACGGCTCAATGCCCAAGTGGCGAGCAGTGACGAGTGGTGTTCCTCGGGGGTCAGTACAGGGACCGTCACTGTTTAACATCTTTGTTGGTGACACGGATGTTGGGATTGAGTGTACCCTCAGCAGGTTTGCTGATGACACTGGGCTGTGTGGAGCAGTCGACTTGCTGGAGGGAAGGGATGGCATCCAGAGGGACCTGGACAGGCTGGAGAGGTGGGCCCATGCAAACCTCATGAAGTGGCCAAATGCAAGGTCCTGCCCGTGGGTCGTGGCAATCCCAAGCACAAATACAGGCTGGGCAGAGAATGGATTGAGAGCAGCCCTGAGGAGAAGGACTTGGATGTGTTGGTGGATGAGAAGCTCAACATGAGCTGGCAATGTACGTTTGCAGCCCAGAACATAAGAAGGACATGGACCTGTTGGAGTGAGTCCAGACGAGGGCCACGAAGATGATCAGAGGGTTGGAGCACCTCTCCTATGAAGACAGGCTGAGAGAGTTGGGGTTGTTCAGCCTGGAGAAGAGAAGGCTCCAGGGAGAACTTAGAGAAGCTTTCCAGTACTTAAACAGGACCTACAGGAAAGCTGGAGAGGGACTTTTTACAAGGGCACGTAGTGATAGGATGAGGGGTAATGGTTTTAAACTGAAAGAGGCTAGATTTAGATGAGATATTGTGATGGTAGGCTCTTTCCCACCCCCACTCCCCTCCCCCCCTGCTCCCACCCATTTCTTTCTTGCCTCTGATCCTGCTACAAGCATAACTGTTAGTGGGGGTTGTGATGGGTTGCACCTGGACTGTGGGGGATGAATGGCAACATAGCCAAACAGTCTGGAATAGGGACCTAGATGTCTCGCTGCTATGCTGATATGAATATAGGTCAATCATCTTACTGTATAAATAGTCGACAGCTCAGGGCACAATGAGCTTTCCTGCACAGCAGCAGGCTGCATCCCAGGATCTCCCCTTGAAGAGGGACACCTCTCAAGGTTGTTACTCCTCAAGGTTGA
>NW_009648054.1:0-1168 GCF_000708025.1 Charadrius vociferus
CCAACACCCCCCACATCCCTCCCCAGCAACAACATGCTGTACCCCAAGGAGGACAAGGAGAACCGGATCCTGCTTTATGCCGTGAGTCCCACCCCCATCACTGGGACCAGTCCCAGCGCCCCCCATGTGGCACTGGAACCAGTGCTGGGGGCATACTGGGATCACTCCCACCATCATAGTGGGCTGTGCCCACCCTCGCAGCCCCCCCGAGGTACTGGGACCAGTCCCAGCATCTCCTGGGGCTGTGCCCCGCCCCTCCCAGTTTGGTACTGGGACCAGTTGGTAATCCCCGCTTTTTCCCCAGTGCCGCAACTGCGACTACCAGCAAGAGGCCGACAACAGCTGCATCTACGTCAACAAGATCACCCACGAAGTGGAGTGAGTTCGTTAGCGCAGCGGATTCGTTAGCAGTCCCAGTCACAGCATTTCCCACCCCGGGGGGGGGTGTTAGTAGGGAGCAATTAATAAGAGAAAGGCAATTAAAAAGAGCTGATGGGGTAATTAATAAGAAAGTAATTAGCAAAGTAGGAATTAGGGTAACTAATAATAATTAAAGGGGGGGGGTGAGTGTTTAAAAAGGGAAGATGAGTGGAGGGTAATTAGTGGAGGCAATGAATAAAGGAGAACAGTTCTCAGGTATTTAATAATAATTAGTAAAGAGATAATTGAGGTGGTTAATACGTGATTGAGGGGCAACTGGTGGGTAATTAAGAAAGCAAGGCAACAAGGGAGAAAAAAAAATCAAGGGTGCTTAATGTGGGGGTAATTAATAGGGATAATTATTAGGAGAAATTAATGAGGGGGGTGCCAGAGTAATTAATAGCCTGGAGGAGAGGGTAATTAAGGGGGCTAATTAATGCCCCGGCGTGTCTCCTCGCAGCGAGCTCACGCAGATAATCGCCGACGTCTCCCAGGACCCCACACTGCCCCGCACTGAGGACCACCCCTGCCAGAAGTGAGCCGGGACCTGGAGACCCCCCCCCGGGGGGGGTGTGGGGACCATCGGGGGGATGTGGGGACCCCCCGGGGGGACGTGGGGACCCCCAGGAGGACATGGGGCCCCCCGGGGGGGACATAGGCCTCCCCCCACCACCGCACTGCTCCAGTGTCCCCCCCTCGCTCTCCTGTGCCCTCCCCGGCTCCGCTGTCCCCCCGAGGGCTCTCAGGT
>NW_009648054.1:2352-3009 GCF_000708025.1 Charadrius vociferus
CTCACCGGGTGTTTGGGGAGGATTGGAGGAGGGCGAGAGAAAAACCGGAGGAAAATAGACATAGAAGAACTCAAAAAAAATAGTTAAAGCTTAAAGAATTGCCTAAAAAAAACCCCAAATTTGATTGGGAAAAGGGGGCAGCTCCCCGCTACCTCGATTTAAAGCGTTTCGGTGCTGCTGCCCTCCAGTTTCCTCCGCACCATTTCCACGAGGAAGTCGGAGTAGGTACGGAGCAGCGTCAGGGTTTGGGGATCCGGTGACGGTATCGGCGTTGGGCTTTCGGTGGCGGTGACGGCGTCGGTGGCGTCGGTGACGGCGCGGGAGCGCAGCTCCGTTTTCATCCAACCGAAAAGGTCAACCAACGCCGTCTTGGCCCGCAGGAGATCCTCCTCGGTGGCCTCGGCGTAGAGGGTCACCTGTGGGAGAAAGGTGGCGTCGTCACCCCGGTTCTTTACCGGGGCGGTCGAAACGTTCCCCCGGCGCCTCGGCTCCGAAAGGCGGAGGGTTTTTAGGGGGTTGCGACCCCACGGATGCGGCTAAAATACACCGGGGATTCGTCCTGCAGGGGAGGGAGAAGCAGCGAACGCCCCCCACCCAGTGCCAGGACGCTGGGAATCATAATTTTCGAGATTGGAAGGGATTTTATATGGGGGGGGG
>NW_009648054.1:4055-14064 GCF_000708025.1 Charadrius vociferus
CCGCTCCGCCGCCGCCCCGGCAGACCCTACCGAATCCTCGTCTGCCGGGACAGAGCCGGAAAGCAAAGCGCCCCCCAACCCCAGGACGGACGTTAGCACCGGGCGGTTTTTATTCCGAGCGCCCCCACCAAGAGCTAAAGCCGCCCCCAAACTCTCTGCGAGGGTTCGGTGCTGGCAAAGCCGGTTCTCCCGGAGTCCCGGCGGCGTTGCCGGCGTTACCTTCCGGCTGGTAGCGAGGTGACGGTGTTCCCAGGCAGAGCGAAACGCGGGATGAGGCGTTGTCCCGGCCGATTCCGAGTTTTTCCAGGAATGTGGGACGCAGCGGTGGCTCCGTCACGCGTTGCCTTGGGGGAAGGCGAGCAGGTCGGTCCCGAGCCGGGACAGGCGCCGTCAGGGACTCGGGTGGGACCAGGTTAAGTCGTGCCCGAAAAGTTTCCCTCCTCCGACCCCGTCGGGGCTTTAGGGGCTGCGCTGGAGGTTGGGGGTGAGCAGGGCAGCCCCGTCCTGCCCCGTGCCGCCGGGCTGGTGCTTCCCGGCATCGCCAGAGCGCTCGGAAATCTGGCTGGAAGGGAAAAGGCGCCACGGGGACGAGGGTGCGATGGGGATTCAGGTGCGACGGGAGCTCGGTAAGAGCCGGGGCTCGGCGCGGTGACGTTAAGCAAAGCCTGAACTAGCAGGGAGAGGTTGGCTAAACGCCGAGAGGGAAAAGCGGCGTTTGTTTCCCCGTTCCGCCGACACCAACCTTTTCGCCTCCAGCACGCACAGTTCCTCCGGGCTGGTCCCGCTCGTATCCGGCGATTCCAGTCTCCCGTTGGTTTCCTCGTCCTGGAGGAGCTCAAAGAGCTGGAAGTCCTCGGCGAGGTCGCTGGGAGAGCTCTCCGCCTGCCGGAGACGGGGAACTGATATCCGTAGCCGGATTTTTCCCGGAAAGACGGGCGCCGGCGGGCAGGGGGTCTCCCCGGATGGTTAAACCGGAGTGCGGCGAGGGTTGAGGGAGGGTGTAGGGTCCGGCCCCGCGACTGACCTCTGATAAGAGGTGCTCCAGGCTGCCCGGCTCGAGCTCCGCGTCGCCCTCGAGGTGAGGTTTGAGGGGAGTGAAGTAGGGGGGATCCCCCTCCGGCAAAATCTTGATGGGGCCCCTCTCGGCGCGCTCTGCCCATCGCCCCTGCGGCCGGTAGCTCCCCCGAGGGACAACGGCAACCCGGTCCCCATCCTCCACCTCTCCCAGCTGGAAAGAGGGGAGAGAAAAGAAGGGATCCGGTGGAGCTGGAGCAAAGGGATCTTCGTCCGGCTCCGTTAAATTAAATTAAATTACATTTCTACGGGCGGCCACGCGCCTTACCAGCCTCTTTGCCCCCATGGGCAGCCTGCCGTTGGTTAGGACGCACGCCGGGGCTGGAGGGGGAGAACGGGGTTAGGAGCGGCGCCGTGTGCCGCAGCCCTGGAGGGGAAGAGGGGAAAGAGGGGGCAGGAAACCGGGGTGCAGCCACAGAGGGACCCCGGTCCCCAACGCACGCGGTTCCGAGTCTTCCTTGGAGGGGGTCTGCGGGGACGAGGCCTCGTCTCCTTCCTCCTCGGGCTCCTCTTCGGAAGCTCCGCCACCGCCGGGCAGCATCCCGCAACGGGAGGGGAAAAGGTTTTTCGGCAACGAGGTGGTATCCGGAAACATCTCGCATCACAGCAAAGCGCATCTGAGTCCGGGATAACGTTAAGGAAAAAATAAAGACGCCTTCAGGCTACGAAGCCTTTCCAATAAACCACAAATATTCCTTGTAAGATAAATATCCTGGACAGTTCTCCACAACAGAGCGGAGGAGGGGGGGGAAAAAAAAAGAAAAATCTTCATTTAAGTGCCATTTCTTCTCATGTAGGTGTTTAAAAGTTGCCCTGACGCTACCTTCAACACAGCCTCGGCGCGTGGCGCCGCCGCCGCTTTCGTCAAACGGTAAAAATTTTTCAAAACAATTCAGGAATCCCGAGAGGAAAAAATAAAATAAAAAAAAAAACCCAAAAAAAGGCACAAGTCAAGTGCTACTGGGATTTACTGGGATGGGGAAAGGGATACGCAACGCTGAGTGGATCCTCATCGTCGCGGGTCGCGCGCGCGCGCTCCCCTCCCGCAGCTCTCAGCGCCGGGCAAAAGCAACCTTGTTCGGGGATATTTTTGGGACCTGTTCTCTCCCGGGACACGTAGGGAGGAGCGATGGGTGGCAAGGCACAAGCTCCCCGCCAGGACTCATCCCTCGCCCAAGCGGAAGCACCGAGTCGGCAAAACAGCGACTTTCTTCCCTAACGAAGGGGGTTCCACAAACGAGCAGACTCCCCGACGCGGCTATAACCCCCTTTCCTGCTCCTCCAGCGGCGTTCTGGGCAGGAGAAGGGAAGAAATCAGCTTTGAGATGGGTTTTTTAGAAATGTGGCGTTGGGTTGAGTCGTTGGCTCCACCAACAGCTTCACGAGGGCTCAGCCCACGGGGTTACACGGACACACCTCTGTATGTGCACACGTGTGTGCGTGGACGTACAGAGAGAGAACCACGGAAGGGTTTGAGTTGAAGGGACCTTCAAAGGCCACCCAGTCCCACCCCCTGCTGCGGGCAGGGACATCTCCCGCGAGGGCAAATTGCTCCAAGCCCCGTCCAACCTGCCCTCCAACGCTTCCCGGGACGGGGGGAGCAGAGCTGCTCCAGCCCTCGGAACATCTCCGTGGCCTCCTCCGCACCCGCTCGAGCAGGTCCGCGCCTGTCTTGTGCCGGGGTCCCCAGAGCTGGACGCGGGGGGGGGTTACCGGAGCGGAGCAGAGGGGGAGAATCCCCTCCCTCGACCTGCAGCCCAGGAGACACTTGGGCTGCGAGCGCACGTTGCCACCTCGTGTCCCATTTGCCACCCACCGGCGTCCCTAAGTCCTTCTCAGCAGGGCTGCTCTGCATCCCTCCATCTCTCCATCCATCCGTCCCTCCCTCCCTCCACCTCTCCATCCATCCCTCTACCTCTCCATCCATCCCTCTACCTCTCCATCCATCCCTCCATCTCTCCTCCATCCATCCTTCTCTCCATCCATCCATCCATCCCTCTACCTCTCCATCCATCCCCCCTCTCTCCATCCATCCATTTCTCCATCCATCCCTCCATCTCTCCTCCATCCATCCCTCTCTCCATCCATCCCTTCATCTCTCCTCCATCCATCCATTTCTCCATCCGTCCCTCCATCTCTCCTCCATCCATCTCTCCATCCATCACTCGATCCATCCCTCTACCTCTCCTCCATCCATCCTTCTCCATCCATCCGTCCCTCTCTATCTCTCCATTCATCCCTCCATCTCTCCTCCATCCATCCCTCTCTCCATCCATCCCTCCACCTCTCCTCCATCCATCCCTCTTTCCATCCATCCGTCCCTCTCTATTTCCCCCTCCATCCCTCCATCTCTCCTCCATATCTCTCTCCATCCATCCCTCTATCTCTCCATCCATCCCTCTCCCATCCATCTCTCCATCCCTCCTCCATCCATCCCTCCATCTCTCCTACATCCATCTGTCTCTCCATCCATCCCTCTCTCCATCCATCCCTCCACCTCTCCTCCATCCATCCCTCTTTCCATCCATCCGTCCCTCTCTATTTCCCCCTCCATCCCTCCATCTCTCCTCCATATCTCTCTCCATCCATCCCTCTATCTCTCCATCCATCCGTTTCTCCACCCATCCATCTATCTCTCCATCCATCACTCCATCCATCCCTCCACCTCTCCTCCATCCATCCCTCTCTCCATCCATCTCTCCTTCTGTTGTCCATCTCTCCCTCCATCCCTCCTCCATCCCATGTCAGGACTGGGATGCCCCGCACTGAGCTGCAGGACCTTGCGCTCGGCCTTGTTGAACCTCATGAAGTTCCCGTTGGCCGATGTCTCCAGATCCCTCTGGACCACAGCTCTTCCCTTGAGGCTACCGAGGGCTCAGCCCCAAACCCTTCAGCGCCGCCGACCATCCTGTCCCACCGCAGCCCCCATCCTGCGCCGAGGGAGCTGCCGCCGCCCTGAGGGCCACCGCTTGGTGGAAATCGCCCTCTTACCTTCAGGATGGAGCCCTCGTCCCCTTGCGAGCCCTTGTAGCAGCACTTCAGCTTCCCGCTGGCCGCGCTGTACACCCTGCGAGAGGAGCAGGAGGTGGGCAACGTGGCGACGAGCCCCCCCTGGGGACAGCGGAACCGGCAGGAGAAAGGTTTAGCCCGAGCCGGCACGGAGAAGCGCTTTCACCTGACGTTTCTGTCCTGGCAGGCGACGGCGACGTATTTTTGCGTGATGTCTATGTCCATATCGTACAAGGTGGTTTTTTCGGCGACGTGATGCGTCCTGACGAAATTGAAGCCCTCCGGGAGCTGTACGGAGACGGGAGAGCCACGTTGCCTTCTCGCCCCTCCGAATTCGGGGAGAAATAGCGGATCCCCGCGGAGACGCCGCTTCACTCACCTTTTGAGCATTGCGGAAATAAATGCTTTTATCGGCGCCGCAGCTTATCAGCTGAACGTCCCCGTTGCCTGAGCGAAGAGAGCACAGGGAAAGGCGATGAGAGATCGCGTCCGTTCCAAATTCACCACCAAGTGAAGCCGAAAAAGGCTTCTTTGCCAATGAACCCATCAAAAAAGGATTCTTTTAAGAACCAGATGCAATCCAAGGTGGGATCCGCCCCCCCCCCCGGGTGGCTGTGTGCTTTTCATCTGCAGATGCCTCTTTTCTAGAGGAGCCCCTCTACCGCAGAGGTTGAAGGTTAGGTAGGTCAATGCGGAGAGAAAAACCTCCTCTTCAAGGCAGAGGGCAGTCCGACGGGGGGTTTTGGATGATATTCAGACACCTACCAGCAAATTTGACCGAGGTTATCGCGGAGGAGTGATCATCCAGGGTTTGCTCCAGCTTGTAGTTCTTGTCTACGTTCAAGACGTGGATCAACCTGTCTCTGCTCGCCGAAGCCAGCAGCGCCGCTCCTGGAGCCGTCGGAGAATCATAGAACGGTTTAGGTTGGAAGGGATCTTGAAGATCATCTCATTCCACCCCCTGCCCTGGGCAGGGCCACCTCCCCCCAGCCCAGGTTGCTCCGAGCCCCGTCCAACCTGACCTTGAACACCTCCAGGGATGGGGCAGCCACAGCTTCTCGGGGCAACCTGCCCCAGGGGCTCACCGCCCTCAGAGATAAAAATTTCTTCCTAATATCTAATCGAAATCTCTCCTCTTTCAGTGTCAAACTGTTCCACCTCGTACCATGGGTTCCCTCCCTGACCCAGAGTCCCTCCCCACCTCTCCTGGAGCCCCTTTAGGCACTGGAAGGGGCTCTGAGGTCTCCCCTTTTTGGCCTTCTCTTCTCCAGGCTGAACCCCCCCGACTCTCCCAGCCTGTCCTCCCAGCAGAGGGGCTCCAGCCCTCCCAGCATCTCTGGACTTTTCCCACCCACCAGTAAGAGCCGGTCACTGGGAAGCCAAGCCCCAGGGCTCACTGGTAATACCCGAGGACTTTGCGGTGGCAGCTTTTGGACATCGGTGTTCGGGATGAAACCTTACCGGTCTCCGGCTTGGAATACTCCAGGCAAAGAATTTCTGAATCGTGAGCTTCCACTTTAGCCACCACCTGCATGAACCGCAGCTCGTGTATCCTGCGAGGGAAACGCACCGTCGGCTCGGCCCCCCGATAATCGGGGGAAGCTGGGCAGGAACGCCGTCGACACGCTGTCGGGAGGTTGGGAGATCCCCACGGAAAAGGTTAAAGGGCTGAACCAGCTGGTGGGGAGTCCACCCGGGGCACCCAACCGCCACCGTCCTCCTTCGGCTTTGGGCCGAGGTGGGTGCCACTTGCCTGAGGGTTCCTCCTCTGTCCCCCGACGCCAAATACTCGCCCTCGGGGCTGACCTGCATCACCCGCACCCCGGCTTTGACGTCCAGGTGAGCCACGTTCTCGCTTCGCTCGGGCGCGCCGGAGGAGTCCTGGAGGTGCTGCGTGTCGTTGTCCACGTAGATGATGTTGCTCAGGTTCTTGGGAGCGAGAGAGAGGGGGGACGGTCAGGTCCCTCCGGCAGAGCGCAGGTGGCTCTTTGGGGAGGAGAGGAGCCCACCCGCGCCACCCAACCGCTTCCAACATCCCCGCTTCGTTTTTCCACGCATCCCGCTTCGGAAAAACAGCAGCATTTGAGCAGCACAACCGTGTCTTTTGGTTGTTCAGAGAGAAATAACGGGTGCAGGAGAACAGAAAGCGGTTTTTCAGGCTCGCCATAATCACCAAACCCCAATAAAAATCGCCACTCCTCTTCTGCTCAGGCAGCACTTTTGTCCCCAGAGCGGCAAGAAGCCAAAGGGAACCACCCCGAAACCTCCGACGACCTCATTTTCTCGAGGCAAATCCCACAAGAGGAGAGAACGGGGAGCCGGCTGAGCTCCCCCGGCTGCTGGCGCGGTTTTTTGGGGGGGGAGTTGCCTGGAGCAGGGAGGTGGGACGCAGCCGCCCTCCCCAACCCGACACCGTACCCTGCTGTAGGCGCTGCCTCGCTGGGGACGTGCGGAGCCGCTTCCCAGGGTCCAGGCGCGGATGGTGTTGTCCGAGGAACACGTCAGGAAGGAGCCCGGGGGCAGAGAGGATCTCCGCTCCTCGAATTCGGGGTACACCTGCGCCCGGAGGGTTACACGTGATGGAGCTGGGAAGGAAAGCGGAGCTGCGGGTGCCCCAAATTGCCCCTGCGGGATCCGTTCGTCCTCACCTCCACGCTCCAGACGAAGGAGCTGTGGAAAAGGTCCGACCAAACCTTCCCGACGTTCCGCAGGTCCCCCACGTCCCAGACGTAGACGCTGTGGTCCTTGTAGACGCAGGACAGCCAACGGTTGCAGGCGTCGTAGGCCACGGCGATGGTGTCGGGGTAGACCAGGTCCGTCCGCCTTCGGGGAGAGGGACACAAGAGTCGGGTCACATCCCGAGGGCATCGCGTTTTGGGAGGGTCGACCCCTCCAGAGCCCACCGAGCGCTCTGCCGGAGGCAGATTTGATTTGCAAATGAAACGGCGTCTGCGTATCCCGACACACGGCCCCAAAACGAAGGGGAAAACAAAGCCGCGTCCCCCATAAGCCTGCCAACCCCCTCGCCTCCTCCCGTCCTCGCCGTCCGTCAGCGCGGGCACCGATTCAAACCATCGAGACGAGCTCGCAGGTCGGGCAATGAGAGCCGTGGGGTCCCAAACCCGCAGCTCGGTGACAGAAACCGCGCCGGAGGGCTCAGAGGAGGGGACGTAGTGGGGAACGTGCCGTCCCCTCGGCCGTGCGGTACCTCGGTGGCGGATCCTGGGTGACATCCACGCCCAGAGGGTGAGGTTTGGGGAGATCGCTCAGGTAGTGCATGTCTCGAGCCCGGAAAATCCTCACGGTGCCGTCGGCGCAGCCGCAAAAGATCAGTTCCTCGCTGAGGCAAAGGCAGTTTGGCAGCGGCACCTGCGGCCGGAACGGGTCAGTTCTCTGTCGGTGGGTTTCACCCCAGGGAGGAGGTCCCCATCGTCACCTGTAGAACGATCCATTTCTCCAGCACCCGTTTCTCGTTGAACCGGCAGAGCAGCCCCGAGGAGGAGACGCAGAAGATGCTGCCCGACATCTGCCCTCGGCCGCAGGCCACCCCGCAAAAGACGTTATCGTGAAGCTTTCCCAACAGCCCCGAGCGTCCCACCAGCGGCACCGTCTCGGTGATCTGCAAAGCAAGGGAGAGCCGCCGCCTCGACGTTAACGAGCGTTAACGAAGGAAACGGGCTCTCGGCCCTCTGGAGCTGAGCCGAAGCACTCGCGGCTTCGAGGTCCGGCGTGGCAGATGCACCCACCCCACCGAAGCCCCCCGCGACAAAGAGCAGATAAGATCTTAACTTAGTTTGAGTTTGTTACCAACTTGTAAAAACTAATCCCTTTTCCAGTTTGTTGCTTGGACTGGTTTGGTTTGTGAGGTTCCGTGACATCCGGCACCGAGCGGCCGGAGCAAAGCAACCTTCAGCTACGAGGCAGCGTGAATTTTGGGGGCGGGGGGGGGGAAAACCTCGCATTTCTTCGGTTCTTTCTACAGAAACCGTCCGCTCCCGCGTCACATCGGCTTCAGCGACGTGGTTTTAAGCAGCGTTCACCCCCAGTTGAGCTTCACCGACCGTTCGCGCCCCGTGGGACGGTGTGGGCAAAGGACACCCCCTCACCTTCAGCTCCCTGGAGGCATCCAGGAACCAGAACTTGACGTGGCGGTGCCCCACGGTGACGAAGTAGCTGTCTTCGGAGAAGGACACGGCCATCACTTTGCAGGGCACCTTGTTCGACGTGACCAGGGAACCTTTCTGCTCAGAAAAAAAGACGCGGTGAGGTCGTGGCCAACAAACCTTATTCCCCCCCAAAAAACCTGGAGCCACGAGCGACCGGGAGAAAAGATGGAAAAAGGGTTGTTTTCCCCCTCCCCGAGATTTGGGGAACGTCGAGCTGCTTTAAGCCAACTCGGTTGTGGCCGGAGCTCACCTTCCAGGCCCAAACGTTGACCACCATGTCGTGCGGGTGTCCCACCGACACCAGGAACTTGGCGCTGGGGGAGAAGGCGACGCAAGCCACGCCGTGCTTGTGACCGTGCAGCGCCGAGACCTGCGCCCGTCCTTCCACGTCCCACACGCGGACTGCCGGTCGGTGCCCGTTCTGCGCGGGGAAAACGGCGACGCGGAGGTTGCTTTCCCCTTCTCGCCAGCCCTTCGCGGCCAGCCGACGTGTTTTCCGATCCTACAAGGTGTTCCCACCCTCCCAGCGCCATCCCAAATTGGGTGGAAAACCCCCCGAAAAGGAGGGAAGGAATAATCCCGGCTACTCCATCCTGCTGGCGCGGGGAAAGCGAAAATTGGGGTGTAGGTGACTACAAACGAGTGGCGCCCACCTCTCCGGTGACGATGAACTTCCCATCGGGCGAGAAGGCCAACGCGCTCAGGGTTTTCCTGGAAAATATTGGGTTTTCTTTAGCAACTGGGCTACTGCGGAGGGCAAAGTGAGGTTGTGTTGGGAGGAGAAGGAAGGAAAAATACTGGGAGCCGCACCAACATCGCTCCTGAAAGCTGATGTACAGCACAGCGCGTGTTTAGGGGGTATCTGGAGGTGTTGAGGGGTACCTGGCGGTGTTCAGAAGGTTTTTTGGGGAGTCTCTGAAGGTGTTTGGGGGTACTTGGAGGAGTTTGGGGTGTACCTAGAGGTGTTCAGAAGGTTTCTTGGGGGTGCCTGAAGGTATTTGGGGGTACCTGGAGGTGTTCAGAAGATGTTTGGGGGTACCTGGAGGAGTTTGGGGTGTACCTAGAGGTGTTCAGAAGGTTTCTTGGGGGTGCCTGAAGGTATTTGGGGGTACCTGGAGGTGTTCAGAAGATGTTTGGGGGTACCTGGAGGAGTTTGGGGGGTATCTGGAGGTGTTCACAAGGAGTCTGGGGTATACCTGGAGGAGTTTGGGATGTGCCTGGAGGTGTTCAGAAGGTGTTTGGGGGTGCCTGAAGGTATTTGGGGGTACCTGCAGGTGTTTGGGGGTATCTGGAGGTGTTTGGGTTGTACATGGAGGAGTTTGGGGGGGACCTAGAGGTGTTCAGAAGGTGTTTGGGGGTACCTGGAGGAGTTTGGGGTGTACCTAGAGGTGTTCAGAAGGTGTTTAGAGGGTGCCTGAAGGTATTTGGGGGTACCTGGAGGTGTTCAGGAGGTGTTTGGGGGTACCTGCAGGTGTTCACAAGGAGTCTGGGGTGTACCTGGTGGAATTTGAGATGTACCTGGAGGTGTTCAGAAGGTGTTTGGGGGTGCCTGAAGGTATTTGGGGGTACCTGGAGGTGTTTAGATGGTGTTTGGGGGTATCTGGAGGTGTTTGGGTTGTACATGGAGGAGTTTGGGGGGGACCTAGAGGTGTTCAGAAGGTGTTTGGGGGTACCTGGAGGAGTTTGGGGTGTACCTAGAGGTGTTCAGAAGGTTTCTTGGGGGTGCCTGAAGGTATTTGGGGGTACCTGGAGGTGTTCAG
>NW_009648054.1:17201-18731 GCF_000708025.1 Charadrius vociferus
GGTGTGGGGCAGTCGTGTCGTGTTCCCCACCCCACCCCCAAGCGTTAACCCCTCCTGCTCCCCCCCCGCCAGGTTCCCGCTGCAGGACGCGGCGCGGTTGCGGCAGTGGTTGGCGCAGATGCGGCAGGAGAACTGGGTGCCCACCCGCCACCAGCACCTCTGCAGCGACCACTTCGAGCCCTCCTGCTTCCAGTACCGCTGGGGCGTACGCTACCTGCGCCCCGACGCCGTCCCCACCATCTTCCCCCGCAGCCCCCCGGTGAGCCCCTTCCTCCTTCCCCTCCAAGAATCATCTAGAACAGTCTAGAACCCCCTTCAAGGAAGGGTCTAGAAACATCTACAAGCTCCCTTGGAAAAGTCTGGAAGCTTCTGGGAGAGCCAGAGAGAGTTTTCTAGAAGCATCACGGAGTTTTCCAGAAGGGTCTGGAGGGGTCTTGAAGCTTCTCAGAGGATGGGGTCTAGAAAGGTGTGGAAGAGGGTAGAAAGTTCTGGAAGCCCCTCAGAAAGAGCTAGGAGCTCCTCGGAGGGTTCTGGAAGGTCCTCAGAGGGGTCTAGAAGGGCGTGGAAGGGGTCTAGAAGGTTCTGGAAACCCTCTCAGAAGGGGCTGGAGGCTCTCAGAGGGCTCTGGAAGCTTCTCAGAGGGATCTAGAAGGGCGTGGAAGGGTCTAGAAGGTTCTAGAAGAGCCTCAGAAGGGGATAGGAGCTCTTTGGGGGGTCTCAGAGGGGTCTAGAAGGGTGTAAAAGAGTCTAGAAGGTTCTGGAAGATGCTCAGAAGGTACTAGGAGCTCTTTGGGGGCTCTCAGAGGGTTCTGGAAGCTCCTCAGAGGGGTCTAGAAGGGTGTGAAAGAGTCTAGAAGGTTCTGGAAGACGCTCAGAAAGTGCTAGGAGCTCTTTGAGGGCTCTCAGAGGGTTCTGGAAGCTCCTCAGAGGGGTCTAGAAGGGTCTGGAATCTCCTCAGAAGGGGGTAGAAGCTCTTTTGGGGGGTGGTGAGTTGTCTCGGAGGGGTCTGGAAGCTCCTTGGATGGGTCTAGAAGGGCGTGGAAGAGTCTAGAAGGTTCTGGAAGACCCTCAGAAGGGGCTAGGAGCTCTTTGGGGGTCTCAGAGGGGTCTAGAAGGGTGTGAAAGAGTCTAGAAGGTTCTGGAAGACCCTTCAGAAGGTACTGGGAGCTCTTTGAGGGCTCTCAGAGGGTTCTGGAAGCTCCTCGGGGGGGTCTGGAAGAGTCTAGAAGGTTCTGGAAGATGCTCAGAAGGTGCTAGGAGCTCTTTGAGGGCTCTCGGAGGGTTCTGGAAGCTCCTCAGGGGGGTCTGGAAGAGTCTAGAAGGTTCTGGAAGATGCTCAGAAAGTGGTAGGAGCTCTTTCGTGGGTCTCGGAGGGATCTGGAAGCTCCTCAGAGGGGCCTACAGGTTTTCCTGAGGGATTTAGGAGCTCCCCGGAAGGGTCTGGAAGGTCCCCAGGAGGTGGGTTGTCACCTCGGGGTGGCTTTTGTCCCTGGCACGGGGGCTTTTGAGGAGAAACCTGCCCTGCCACCC
>NW_009648054.1:20676-21823 GCF_000708025.1 Charadrius vociferus
GAGGCCTTCCCCCAGCCCCTATAGATTCCTAGAGCCCCTCCCACAGCCCCCGTGGCTTCTTATAGCCCCTTCCCACGGTGCCTGCAGCCCCCTATACCCCTCCCTATAGCCTCTGTAGTCCCCTATAGCCTCCATACAGCCCATAGCCAGTCCCCAGCCCCTGGAGCCCTCTTCCAGCTCCAGATCTTACAGCTCCTCTCCACCACCTATAGCTTCTTTTCAGCCCCCTATAGCCTCCCCTATAGCTGCTCTCCAGTCTCTCCCGTTCCTCTGAAGCTCCCTATAGACCTTCTCGAACCTCAGTCGCCGCTGTCCCCTATAGCCCGTTCCCAGCCCTGACCGACCCCCTTAGCCCCCGTAGCACCTTCGCAGAGCCTATACATCTCCATAGGTGCTCTCTAGCACCTATAGCGGCCCAAGGTCCTCTATAGCCCCCAAAGCGCTTCTCCAGCCCCTATAGGCTGTCTCCAGCATTTATGGCTGCTCCCATCACCTATAGCCCTCTATAGCCCTGCACCAGCTCCTATAGCCCCCCTCCCCCATAGGCACTATAGCTGCTCTCGCACCCCTATAGCCCCCATAGTCAACACAGCCTTCTATAGCTGCTCACCAGCTCCTATAGCTGCTCATCATCCCCTATGGTCCCCTATAGCTCCTCTGCAGCAGCCCCTATAGCCCCATAGCCCTTATAGGCGCTCATCATCGCCTGTAGCCCCACGGCCCCTATAGGCGCTCATCATCCCCTAAAGCCCCTATAGCCCCACGGCCCCTGGAGCCCTATAGCCACTCATCATCCCCTATAGCCCCTATGGCTGCTCATCATCCCCTATGGTCTCCTATAGTCCTGTATAGCTGCTCTGCAGCAGCCCCTCTAGCTCCATAGTTTCTATAGGCACTCATCATTCCCTGTGGTCCCCTATAGCCCCACAGTTCCTATAGCCCCATAGCCCCTATAGGCACCTATCATCTCCTATAGCCCCACAGCCCCTATAGCCGCCTATCATCTCCTATGGTCCCCTCTAGCCCCTATAGATGCTCATCATCCCCTATAGCCCCTATAGGTGCCCATCGTCACCGATAGCCCCACAGCCCCTACAGCCTCAGAGTCCCTATAGCCCCGCAGCCCCTACAGCTGCTCATCATCCCC
>NW_009648054.1:22661-25684 GCF_000708025.1 Charadrius vociferus
AGTAGCCCCATCCCAGTAGCCCCATCACGGTACTCCCATCCCAGTACCCCCATCCCCATCCCAGTAGCCCCATCCCAGTAGCCCCATCCCCATCCCAGTAGCCCCATCCCCATCCCAGTATCCCTCTCCCAGTATCCCACCCCCATCCCAGTATCTCCATCCTAGTATTCCATACCCGTCCCAGTATCCCCATCCCAGTATCTCCATCCTAGTATTCCATACCCGTCCCAGTATCCCCATCCCAGTATCTCCATCCCAGTATTCCATACCCGTCCCAGTATCCCCATCCCAGTATCTCCATCCTAGTATCCCACCCCCATCTCAGTACCCCATCCCAGTACCCCCATCCCTGTATCCCCATCCCAGTACTCCCATCGTTATCCCAGTGTCTCCATCCCAGTATCCCCATCCCGGTATTCCCATTACCATCCCAGTATTCCCATCCCATTTCTCACATACCCATCCCAGTATCCCCATCCCGGTATCCCTATCCCCATCCCAGTACTCCTATCCCCATCCCAGTACCCACATCCTAGTACCCCCATCCCAGTATCCCCATCCCAGTATCCATATCCCAGTATCCCACTCCCATCCCAGTATTCCCATCCCAGTACTCCCATTGTTATCCCAGTACCCACATCCTAGTACCCCCATCCCAGTATCCCCATCCCAGTGTCCCCATCCCAGTATCCCCATTCCAGTCTCCTCATCCCAGTACTTCCATCCCCATCCCAGTATCCTTGTCCCAGTACCCCCATCCCAGTCTCCCCATCCCAGTACCCCCATCCCCATCCCAGTATCGCCATCCCAGTATCGCCATCCCAGTATCACCATCCACATCCCTGTACCCACATCCCAGTAAACTCATCCCACTACCCCCATCCCAGTATCCCCATCCCAGTATCCCCATCCCAGTATCCCCATCCCAGTATCCCCATCCCAGTATCCCCATCCCCATCCCAGTATCCCCATCCCAGTATCCCCATCCCCATCCCAGTATCCCCATCCCAGTATCCCCATCCCCATCCCTGTATCCACATCCCAGTAAACTCATCCCCATCCCAGTATCCCCATCCCCATCCCAGTAACCCATCCCAGTATCCCCAATCCCAGTAACCCATCCCAGTATCCCCATCCCAGTAACGCCATCCCAGTATCCCCATCCCAGTAACCCCATCCCAGGATCCCCATCCCAGTAACGCCATCCCAGTATCCCCATCCCAATAACCCCATCCCAGGATCCCCATCCCCGTAACCCCATCCCCATCCCCCCATCCCAATAACCCCATCCCAGGATCCCCATCCCCGTAACGCCATCCCAGTATCCCCATCCCAATAACCCCATCCCAGGATCCCCATCCCCGTAACCCCATCCCCATCCCAGTATCCCCATCCCAGTATCCCCATCCCCATCCCTGTATCCACATCCCAGTAAACTCATCCCCATCCCAGTATCCCCATCCCCATCCCACTAATGTGTCCCCTCCTCCATAGCAGAGGGACCCCCTCCAGTTTGAGGACGGACCCCCCCAGTTTGAGGGCAGACAACCCCCCCCAAGAGCACTGGGGACCCCCCCAAAAACACTGGGGGGATATGGACCCAAGTGAGGATTCTCTGATGGCTGATATGGGGTTGAGCACCCCTGGAGGTGTGTCCCCTCCTCCATAGCAGAGGGACCCCCTCCAGTTTGAGGACGGACCCCCCCAGTTTGAGGGCAGACAACCCCCCCCAAGAGCACTGGGGACCCCCCCAAAAACACTGGGGGGATACGGACCCAAGTGGGGATTCTCTGATGGCTGATATGGGGTTGAGCACCCCCAGAGGTGTGTCCCCTCCTCCATAGCAGAGGGACCCCCCCAGTTTGAGGATGGACCCCCCCAGTTTGAGGGCAGACACCCCCCCCAAGAGCACTGGGGACCCCCCCAAAAACACTGGGGGGATATGGACCCAAGTGAGGATTCTCTGATGGCTGATATGGGGTTGAGCACCCCTGGAGGTGTGTCCCCTCCTCCATAGCAGAGGGACCCCCTCCAGTTTGAGGACGGACCCCCCCAGTTTGAGGGCAGACAACCCCCCCCAAGAGCACTGGGGACCCCCCCAAAAACACTGGGGGGATATGGACCCAAGTGAGGATTCTCTGATGGCTGATATGGGGTTGAGCACCCCTGGAGGTGTGTCCCCTCCTCCATAGCAGAGGGACCCCCTCCAGTTTGAGGACGGACCCCCCCAGTTTGAGGGCAGACAACCCCCCCCAAGAGCACTGGGGACCCCCCCAAAAACACTGGGGGGATACGGACCCAAGTGGGGATTCTCTGATGGCTGATATGGGGTTGAGCACCCCCAGAGGTGTGTCCCCTCCTCCATAGCAGAGGGACCCCCCCAGTTTGAGGATGGACCCCCCCAGTTTGAGGGCAGACACCCCCCCCAAGAGCACTGGGGACCCCCCCAAAAACACTGGGGGGATATGGACCCAAGTGAGGATTCTCTGATGGCTGATATGGGGTTGAGCACCCCTGGAGGTGTGTCCCCTCCTCCATAGCAGAGGGACCCCCTCCAGTTTGAGGACGGACCCCCCCAGTTTGAGGGCAGACAACCCCCCCCAAGAGCACTGGGGACCCCCCCAAAAACACTGGGGGGATACGGACCCAAGTGGGGATTCTCTGATGGCTGATATGGGGTTGAGCACCCCCAGAGGTGTGTCCCCTCCTCCATAGCAGAGGGACCCCCCCAGTTTGAGGATGGACCCCCCCAGTTTGAGGGCAGACACCCCCCCCAAGAGCACTGGGGACCCCCCCAAAAACACTGGGGGGATACGGACCCAAGTGGGGATTCTCTGATGGCTGATATGGGGTTGAGCACTCCGGGGGTGTCATCCCCTCCTCCATAGCAGAGGGACCCCCCCAGTTTGAGGACGGACCCCCCCCAGTTTGAGAACAAACACCCCACCCAAGAGCACTGGGGACCCCATGGGTACCACCTAAAAAAATGGGGGGACACCCAAGTGGGGATTCTCTGATGGCTG
>NW_009648055.1:0-2612 GCF_000708025.1 Charadrius vociferus
GACATTCTTTAAGAAGGAAATCTTAAAGGCGCAGGAACAGATGTGGGCAGCCTCTATGTGCCAAAAGACGAGCTGGCAGGGAAGATGACTGAGCTTCTTCCAGCTTTGGCTGAAACTCAGGCAGAAAAAGAGAGAGTTTATGATCTTTGGAAGAAGGGGCAGGGAACTTATGAGGACTACAAGGATGTTGTGAGGCTATGCTGGGAGAAAATTAGAAGGGCCAAAGCCCAACTAGCACTTAATCTGGCTAATGTGGTAAAAGATAATAAAAAATGTTGCTATAAATACATTTGCAGCAAAAGGAGGGCTAAGGAGAATCTCCATCCTTTATTGGATGCAGGGGGAAACATAGTGACAAAGGATGAGGAAAAGGCTGAGGTACTTAATGCCACCTTTGCCTCAGTCTTTAATAGTAAGACCAGTTGTTCTCGGGGTACCAGCCCCCTGAGCTAGAAGACAGGGATGGGGAGCAGAATGAAGCCCCCATAATACAAGGGGAAATGGTTAGCGACCTGCTGCACCAGCTAGACACACACATGTCTATGGGGTGGCATGGGATCCACCCAAGGGTACTAATGGAGCTGGCGGAAGTGCTCACCAAGCCACTTTCCATCATTTATCAGCAGTCCTGGCTAACTGGGGAGGTCCCAGTTGACTGGAGGTTAGCAAATGCGTCACCCATCTACAAGAATGGCCAGAAGGAGGATCCGGGGAACTACAGGCCTGTCAGCCTGACCTTGGTGTCGGGGAAGCTTATGGAGCAGGTCATCTTGAGCGCTATCACGCGGCACGTACAGGACAACCAGGTGATCGGGCCTAGTCAGCATGGGATTATGAAAGACAGGTCCTGCTTGACTAACTTGATATCCTTCTATGACAAGGTGACCTGCTTAGTGGATGAGGGAAAGGCTGTGGATGTTGTTTACCTAGACTTTAGTAAAGCCTTTGACACTGTTTCCCACAGCATTCTTCTGGAGAAATTGGCTGCTCATGGCTTGGATGGGTATACTCTTCGCTGGATGAAAACCTGGCTGGATGTCTGGGCCCAAAGAGTTGTGGTGAATGGAGTTAAATCCAGTTGGCATCCGGTCAAGTGGTGTTCCCCAGGTACTGGTACTGGGGCCGGTTCTCTTTACTATCTTTATCAATGATCTGGATGAGGGGAACGAGTGCACCCTCAGTAAGTCTGCAGATGACACTAAGTTAGGCAGGAGTGTCAACCTGCTTGAGGGTAGGATGGCTCTACAGAGGGATCTGGACAGGCTGGATCGTTGGGCCAAGGCCAGTGGTATGAGATTCAACAAGACTAAGTGCCAGGTCCCAAACTGGTGTCATAACAACCCCATGCAATGCTATAGGCTTGGGGAAGAATGGCTGGAAAGCTGCCCATGAGAAAAGGACCTAGGGGTGTTGGTCAACATCTTGCTGAATATGAGCTAGCAGTGTGCCCAGGTGGCTAAGAAGGCCAGTAGCATACTGGCTTGTATCAGAAATAGTGTAGCCAGAAGGACTAGGAAAGTGATCGTCCCACTGTACTTAGCATTGGTGAGACCGCACCTCAAGTACTGTGTTCAGTTTTGAGCCCCTCACTACAAGAAAGACATTGAGATTCTGGAGCATGTCCAAAGAAGGGCAACAAAGCTGGTGAAGGGTCTCGAGCACAAGTCTTACGAGGAGTGGCTGAGGGAACTGGGGTTGTTTAGTCTGGAGAAAAGGAGTCTTAGTGGAGACTTTATAGCTCTCTACAACTACCTGAAAGGAGGGTGTAGAGACGTGGGTGTTCATAGAATCATACAATGGTTTAGGTTGGAGGGAACCTTAAAGATCATCTAGTTCCAACCACCCTGCCATGGGCAGGGACACCTCCCACTAGACCTGGTTACTCAAAGCACCATACAACCTGGCCTTGAACGCTTCCAGGGATGGAGCTTCCACAACTTCCCTGGGCAATTTGTTCCAGTGCCTCACCACCATCAGAGTGAAATATTTCTTCCTGATATCTGGTCTAAATCTACCCTCTTCCACTTTGAAGCCATTACCCCTCATCCTATCACTACCTGCCCTTGTAAAAAGTCCCTCTCCAGCTTTCTTGTAGGTGCCCTTCAGATACTGTAAAGCTGCTATAAGGTCTCCCCGGAGTCTTCTCTTCTCCAGGCTGAACAATCCCAACTGTCTCAGCCTGTCCTCAGAGGAGAGGATCATCCCTCTGATTATTTTTATGGCCCTCCTCTGGACCCACTCCAACAGGTCCATGTCTTTCTTACTGCTGGACGCAGTACTCCAGGTGGGGTCTCTCCAGAGCAAAGGGGCAGAATCACCTCCCTCGACCTGCTGGCCACACTTCTTTTGATGCAGCACAGGATACGGTTGGCTTTCTGGGCTGCGAGCACACACTGCCAGCTCATGTTCATCTTTTCATCCACCAGTACCTCCAAGTCCTTCTCAGCAGGGCTGCTCTCAATCCCTTCATCCCCCAGCCTGTACTGATACTGGGGGTTGCCCTGACCCAGGTGCAGGACCCTGCACTTGGTCTTGTTAAACCTCATGAGGTTCACACAGGGCCACTTCTCCAGCTTGTCCAGGTCCCTCTGGATGGCATCCCATCTCTCAGG
>NW_009648055.1:2623-15612 GCF_000708025.1 Charadrius vociferus
TGTTGACGCGGAAGCACGGACAGATACACCACGACCAATATGATCAGTGTAAATGCCACTTTATTGCACAGATAGCTCAGCTTATATAGACAATTTTCTCCCGCGCCACGCAACACTCAAGCAATAATTGGTTACATGCATAGTTCAGACAAGCATCTCTACTATATGATTGGCTAGCCCCAGCTGTTCACTCACCTAGTTATCTACTTCTATGTTTTAATTAAAATCCTGCTTATCGGTACATTCAGCAACAGTTCTTTCCTCCCTCAACATAACTCAGACGTTCACAAAACACAATTTGACCTTCGACATTCCTTGAAGCTTACACTGTCGTCAACAAGTTCTCAGTGCTTGGGGTGCTCACAGGGTGACCACTGATCTCTAAAAATTCTCCCACAATTGATGAAAATATTAAACAGTACTGGTCCCAATACAGACTCCTGAGGGACATCACTTTCACTGATCTCCATCTGGACATTTAGCTGTTGACCACTGCCCTCTGGATGCCACCATCCAACCAATTCCTCATCCACCAAACAGTCCACCCATCAAATTCGTATCTCTCCAGTTTAGAGAGAAGGATGTTGTGGGGGACTGTGTCAAAGGCCTTACAGAAGTCCAGATAGATGACATCTGTAGCTCTTCCCTTGTCCACTGACATAGTTACTCCATCATAGAAGGCTACTAGGTTGGTCATGCAGGACTTGCCCTTGGTGAAGCCGTGCTGTCTGTCTTCAATCACCTTCCTGTCCTCTGTGTGCCTTATCATAGCTTCTAGGAGGATCTGTTCCATGATCTTCCCAGGCACAGAGTTGAGGCTGACAGGTCGGTACTCCAGGGTCCTTATTTCTACCCTTTTTAAGCTGTAGAAATACGTTCCCATCTGTCAGCTGAACAGCTCTCAAGAACTTTCTTACAAAATATTGTTGTGTGAGCCAACACAGGCAGGATGCAGGAATGACCACAAAACCATGGATGAAGTGCAAAGAGTTAATTTAATCTCAGTATTTCACGAACTGGAGGATCTTCAAAGCAGCACCCAGGCAGAGGCACGCATGTGGGAATGCAGGCACTGCAGAGCTCGGTCCTTGCTAACAAGAGTCCTTGTTAGCTAGTCCTTGATAGTGAGAGATAGATTGAACCTGCTGTTCTCTCCTGTATATCAGGGAGTCAAGCAGGCATAGTTTTCCACTGTGCTTTCATCTTCTCCGACAGCAGGGTAGGAATCTCAGGCATGTTTGATAAGGTGCCCCTGAGTCCATCACAGGCCTATGTTATCTAAGTGCAGATGTTCTACTTGTTCAGCACATGAGACTAAACAACAATTAGTGTGATATATGTGTTTTCCAACACCCCAGGTGTAAGTCACTTGAGCATATTTACCATCTTCCTTGCCAACCTTCTGTTACTTTCCCGCAATTGCAGACCCTGTTTTAACTATAGTTTTTAATGAAGTCAGCAAATCTGCTGATTTACTTACTAAATGTTGGTGTCTTTATCCTCATAATTGTTTCTGTTCATGAAATAGCTATTTTTGTTAACATTGCTTATTTGTCTGTAAAAAGAGTCAGGAATTTGGCACAGCATGTGAGTGCTCCTAGAGGCTTGAAAGCAGTAGTGGCTACAGAGTTTTGCAGAGCTGAAAAGTCTCAAGTATAGCTATAAACTTGATTCTGTCAGTGAGTCTTCTCCAGTGACCACTCTGATAGCTGGGGAAGAGGTTGAAGTATATTGATTCTGAACTAATGCCTGTGACTAGTAATATAAGCACTGATGTGGCACCTGCATTTTGATCTATTGCATTAAATTATGCAAAAAGAAAGGTCAGGTTAGGCCATAAGTTTGATTTTAAGATGTCTGATAACGGATAGTATTTATATTTTTTTCTTCTGTAGCATGTTCATATCTCTTTGGGCATTGCTCTTTTTGGTTTATCTGTTGCATTTTGATTACTTCATCCTGTTTATCATGGCAGTTGTGACAATTGGGAAGGGAATATGGATTTCTCTTGCTTCTGCTGGAAGCATTGGGCTCACCGATGCTAATATCCAGTGACTTGGCCCTTGTCAGCACCACACGAAACACTCCAAATGCTGACCAAGGCACAGCTGCATCTTACTAGTGGCTGCCAGAACAAGACTTATGAAACCCGCTTTCATGCACCAACAGATGGAACGTATTGTCCTATTAATTGGCTTACATCTATCAATGTATGGCAAGTGGAAGTGAATGCATAGGCCACGTTTATACTGTAATCAAATGTGTCATTGCATCTTGGGAACTAATAGACAGCAACCCAGATATCAGTTGGTTTAACTGTTCAAGTATGGATCCGGGATTTCCAGTCGACTTTATTGTCTCTGCCAAAGCTTTTGTCTTGCTGTCCTTAACGGTGGTGGTATTTTCAAAACTGATTACCTTTGATCTTTCCTTACCAATTACAGCCTCCTAGTTTTGATATGGCCATATTCACAGTCTTCTAATTGTTGTAATTAAGTTGCAGAGACAAAGTCCTTAGGAGAATGAGAGGTTTTTTTCTTTTATTTTTTTTATTAACTTGTTTTCTCCTTAAAGATCTGAGACATTAGACTTGGAAAACGAAACCGACAGGCAAAGCAGGAGGTAAGAACAAAGGAATCAACGGCTAAAACAAATATAACACTTCATTTAATTAACCTGCTAAATTGCAATATTTCTTTTAACTGAGAAAGTGGATTTGTGTAGGTAACACTTACCTGTGTGACAGTCAGTAGATGAAAGAAGAGAAAAAAATGAGTGCCTGAGAGTGTAGGGCTTTAAAATCTGATTATTTACCTCGAAGGTATATTAGTATTTAATTGTTCTATTATATTACTTTACAGACTAACTACTTTTTATTGCCCTATTACCATTTTTATTATTTCTAACATAAAAAGTGTACTGCGTTTTCTTAAGTGTCACCATCTGAAATCTTAAAACTCAGATTCCAACTTGTAGGTCTCCATTTGTTTTCTATTATATTATATTCAATCAAAATCTGATTATGTATGGAGTTCCATCCTGAAATGCAGGTATCTTTAGCTTAATATCTCACAAGTATGCACATTGGCATGACTGCTCCACATACAAACTCTTTTTGAAAGCCTTGCTGCTTTTTAACATGCTTGTAAACAATGCTCTGTCATGCCTTGTTTCATTTTGAGCTAATGAACCCTGAAGATTTGTTAGACAATTTATGGGAATGGAGAAACAAAGGGCAAGTATTGCTGGATTTGCAATGTATTCTGGGTTTATGACAAGAAGCACAGCTAGGCACATATGGAGTCGCTGGAAGGAAGAATACAGAAGGAAGACTGCACGCTACTTCAGGTAAGGGAGCACAAAGCTTTAAAATCAGCTCATGTTCAGTATTATGAAAGGTCGAAGGGTAAAATAGGGTGGTTCTGTTTAGTATCCATATATTTAAATCACTCAAATAGGCAATTTTCCATTTGCTGTCAGTTGATATAGATCAGAACAAATAGAGCAATAAAACCCACTAAACTTATTTTTTTTTAAAAATAAAACCTGATACATATAGGGAAGAACTGTAGCTTGGATTACAGATGATGATCTCTTCAAACCTGTCTCAATTTCTGCCAGACTATCTATAGTTTCTGCAGTGCTAGGTGTTTAAGAGTTGAAATTGGATATATAGTGTTATGTCTGACTTCTTCCCTGTCTCTGAAATTTGTAGGCATTTCCTTCTGTCTTTTATGGTCTTTGTACTGTTTTCTATCTTTTTCTTTTGTGATGAAATGGCTAAATATCTTGTTTTATTCTTTCCTTAAAAAAAAGCCCCAAAACTGATTTTGCTTTAAGTTAAGTGTAATTTCAGTGCATAGTTGCATGTCCCTGACAGTGAAGTTAAGAGTTTAATGATTTTTTTTTTTTTAAATCAAACATTACTAGAGGGCACTGCTGTAATGTGTTAGGACTGTTTATTCCGAGTTGTATAAAAATTTATGCCAACATATCAACATGGATTAATCAGCATGTTTTTCCCTCAAAAATAAGGGTTCTGTTGGCAGTGGAAAAGGCTACTTGTTTTGCATTTTTGTTTCATTAAACAGAATTATATTTGAATTGTATTGCTGTTGACTTCTTTAAAGCTGGCATGCCAGGACTGCCTGTCTGAAGGCTGTGATATGTAATATGACATCAGCATTTTATTAAAACAAATTCTTTCAGGAACTTGTGTTTTCCATGTATTCCAACATATCTCTGTTCCATCTCTCTCAAGTAAATCAACACAATGTCAAAATTAAAAAACAAAAATCAAAACAGTCATTGAAAGAGCAACTATATTAATCTTCTTTTTGCAGATAACAATATTAAAAATATTTCTTAATGGTTGATAAAAGGTTGCTTCACTTTTCTGCTGACGGGCACTGTAGGTCCTGTTGTCTGGAGAGTACGTCTGTGCTAGGAATGTCCTAGAGAAGGGTTGTTCAACAATATTGGTTTGAATGCAAACTGCTGCGCAAACTGCCAGTGCCTCTCCCAACCGATGCCACTCCCTGTTTGCACACCCTGGTCGCTGGCGCTCCCTAGGGGCCAGTTATACGTGTCTTCCCGCGATAAGAATTTGCCACGGCGACTGTCCCACTCTCGCCTGTCCCTCTCACGAGACCTGGCGGCTGGTACCTACACACACACAACCTAAGGGTGCCGGGGACCCAGAAACTCCCTTCAGACACTCCTGGGGTATCACTGCTGTTGCCACTGCTGCTAGCATTGGCTTTCTGCTGGTATCATACATTCTGTCCCCATTTTTACTCCTCTTTCAGCATCCACTTTACAAACTTGGTGGAAAACAAAACACTGGCCTGGATGAACCCTTGATATGAGTCAGTGCAGACATTCTTCTGTTATAAGAGTATATTAGAAAAGAAAAACAAGGCTTAAATTCTGATTAAGGTTAGGAAATACATTGTTATAACCGGCAGTTGGGCTTAAAGCAATATGTACATGCAAATTATCTGAATAATATAAGTTTTACATCATATATCTGGGTAATTTTTTGTTTTTATAGAAATAATATTTCAAAGAGTAGCTAACAGTGAATGCATTTTTCATAATTTCAATTACCATGTTTTCAGTCAACACTTTTATGTAAAACTTAGTAGTTCAGGATTAGCACAGGCTTTATTATGAAGATGGAAATGGTACATAAACTTTGTACCAACTTCCAACATTGATGAATTCTTTTGTGCTCACACATCTTGCTTTTTTTATAATATGACTTCTTCTTACAGGATACTTAGATTGAACATTATAGGATGTATTATGATAAGAATTTTTCATGTATCTTTAAAAAACAAACAAACAAAAAACCTCAAACCCAGAAGTACACATATTTTGTTTAGAACAATATAGAGAATGGAAAATTAAAAAAATACTACGGTTATTGATCATTCTTATGCTTGCCCAGATAAAGTGTGCATCATTTCATACTCCACAGAAAAAAAATAAAAAATCTGACCTTACTATGTAAAGATGCATATTCACAAAAATTCTCAACTGCCAGGATTTGCAAATATTGCACTCTGACCCTTTCTCCTTTCTGGGCCCTGAAATTGTATGTCTGTTGAATAGCTCTTGATTTACTGTTAGATTGTTGTGTGCTGAGCGTCTCTTCCCTGTAAATGGGACATGTATGCAATTTTGTAGCTTATGGATGGACAGAATGTCCAAATAGGTGTCTTAATGTTTGCAAATAAAAGTAAGCTTTATGGTAGGTGTTTAAAGATGTTTCATATTGCTTTTGTCAGATACAAGTATTTAAATAAGTGATCTGACTTTCTGCAAGTGCTAAACAATTGCCAACTGCCATTGATCATGCTGAATTTAGACAGAAAGGTTTTGTTTTGTTGGGGTTTTTTTAAGCCGCTTAGACAAAATACTCATCTATATACTCATGCATGATGTTTACCTCGTTTTAGCACTACTTTATCTCTGAGCAGGCAGTTTTTCTAACTGATTTGAGATGGCATGCTGTGTGGGATACTTTTTCCTCATCCTCAATTTGAAGTTGGAAAGTGTCATGTAATGTTTTGGGTATATTTTAAGCATAAATCCTGCAGATGCTTAGGAACCTAAGTATTCAAGGAATAATGATAGTACTATTTGAACCCCACAGAATATATTTGATGTTGCTTTAGCAGAAATATTCAGGTTAGGAAAGGTTTTTGGGGAATAATTTTTAATTGGTATTTTATTTTTTTTTCTTAAAATTGACTCAGATTTTTGATCCTTGTGACTTTGTTAGATCTTCTGTCAACTGTCAAGAACTAATTTTGCTTTTGCTCTTAGTTACATTGCAGCATAGGAAGCAACTTCCAAACATGGAAACCAAAATTAATGGATTCCTCACATCTGACAATGAATTTTAAAATATTAAATTAGAGTTCTAGAAATTATTATAGTACAAACAGGATTTGAAACGAATATTTATTGTTTACTTTTAGCTTCACTTATTTTACTTTGTGTCGTGGTTTGGCCTCAGCCAGCAATAAAGAACCACACAGTCGCTCACACAACTCCCACAGCCGTGGAAAAAGGAATCAACAGGGCAAAACTCGTGGGTTAAAATAATGCAATTCAGCAGAACAGCAAAAGGGAAGATGAAAACGCGATTACAGTACCACCACGATGTGCACCGACCGGACCCGCACCGCCGCAGCCCAGCCCCAAGTGGCAACTACTCTTTTCTCCCCGGCTAGCTCTTCTCATAGCCCGGGCATGGGTCACGTGGGATGGAATACCTGCCCCCTGCCGGCTCCTTGGGGAAATTAACCCCATCCCTGCCAGAACCAGGACACTTTGAAAGGTTAAAAGATTAATTTAAAACATCATAATATTGTTTATGTAACAGTAATACTATTAGGATTGAATATTATCTAAGTATGTATTTTTGTCTTTCTCTTTAACAAATGTGGTTTTGCTTATTCATTCTGAGTATGCTTTATCATGCTGCAAGGAAAGAAGATATGATTACATATATTTTTAGAATGTATTATTTGATTTGAATAATTAAATAATTAAGAAGAATGCATATTTATTGTCTATAAATCAGTTTTGCGATGACATTGTGGTGGGCTGACCACGGGGTCCTCCATGGGCTGCAGTTAGATATCTGCTCCACCATTAACCTCCATGAGCTGCAGGGGCACAGCCTGCCTCACCATGGTCTTTACCAACGGCTGCAGGGGAATCTCTGCTCTGGCATCTGCAGCACCTCCTCCCTCTTCTTCTTCACTGACCTTGGTGTCTGCAGAATTGTTTCTCTCACGTTCTCACTCCTCTCTTCTGGCTGCTGCTGTGCAGGTTTTTTCCCCCCTTCTTAAATATGTTATCACAGAGCCACGTCCACTGTCGTTGATTGGCTCAACCTTGGCCAGCGGTGGGTCCATCTTGGAGCTGGCTGGCACTGGCTCTATTGGACATAGGAGAAGCTTCTAACAGCTTCTCACAGAAGTCACTCCTGTAGCTCCCCTGCTACCAAAACCTTGCCACACAAACCCAATACAGTCATAGAGTGGAAAATGGTCAAAACTGAGTCTTGGTTAGGTATCCAGTTACAGTACAACACCATTTACAGTGTCCAAGGATATTCTTTTGTGTGAGGGCTTGAATCACCTACTTGTACAAACATTTCTTTCTATACAGTAATAGTCAAAAAAGCAAGACTAAAGTTAATGGAAGCCTGTCTCGGCTTCTTTGGAAAATTCTTATCAAGTTACTGTGAAAGTTAAGATAAGTAAATTAAAGAGCAAATGCACATGCCAAGCAGAAAGAAATAAGAAACCAGCTGATAGCTGTGAAGTAATGAAAACTCTTTTTTGCTTGTATGAACTTTTTTTCATTGACTTGAAGTCAAAGTATAGGAAAACTTCAAACAAAAGGAGGAAAAGGTCAGGTGGTGTTAGAGGAAGAGAACATATAACATTCCATTTATGAATACACATCAGTCTTCAAAGGCAGCTTTTAAAATATTTCTGAGTTGCTTGAATGTGCCAGTCAGTCACAACTTGCTAGATTACATTAGTTTTTGCTGTATCACCAGTATGTGGGAGAAACGAATTGTTTATCCTGACTGTGCTGGAGATGCAATTAAAAATATTACGTCACCAAAACTTTTCCCTCAACTTCCAAACTAACACTTATTCTATATCCTAGAAAAAAATCACTTCCCTTCTTCCCTTCTGCACTTGTGTCAACATTAGAAATTTCAACTTGCATTTAAAAAAAAAGAAAAAGTATGCACTTAGCCTGCTGGTAAGACCTTTTTTATACAGCTGTTTAGGATGAGGATCATACAACAGAAGTGGATTTCTATTCTTATGGTTAGTTTGTTTTTTAAAATACCCTGGTAAGATACAGTGCATATATTTGCAATTAACAACAGATTTTTGTAGCAGTATGAACGATGATTGGGTTTTTTTTCCTAAGGAGAAAAACAATACTGTGTAAAAATGAATTTCAGAAAGTGCTCCTCATGTTGTATCTCCAAAAAAAAATCTTGCTTTTTATAAGTAATAAACTAGTATCCTTCTGTCTTACAAATTTGTCCTGGCATGAGTATTAGCGTCAGCAAAATTAACATTACTCTAACCAAAAGTACTGTACTGCTAAAAATGAACGACAGATACTCTCTGGGAGAGAGTATCTTCTGAGAGAGGGGAGAGAGAATGAGAGAGAGAGAACTTATGGGTTGAAAAGAAACTAAACTACTTTAATGAAATATTAATAATAGAAAGAAAAGATAATAAAATTAATAAGAAAATAATGAAATATGTACAATATATACAAAACCAGTATCGAGCTCCCAGGATGACAATCACGTCACCAGCAGACACTGGGAAAGTCCCAGACTGGACTCAGTGACGGACAGGAACTGGATTCCAGATCTGGATTCAAGAATGCACGGATTGGGATCAAAGGCAGACAAACAGACAAAGTCCTCCTTGGATGCTGGCCATTGAAGAAAGAGGCTGACAGTTTTGATCCCTCAGCTTTTATACTGAGCATGAGGCAGATGGGATGGAATACCCTGTTGGTCAGTTTTGGGTCACCTGTCCTGTCCACTTCTCCCCTCAAGTGTGACCCCTTAACACTTTTCTGCTTCTGACCATCCAACATAGAACACAGCTAAGTCAGCTGGCCTTGGTTCTTACAGCAATAAGTAGAAGCAAGAGCCTCTCTACATACCATTCCTTGATATTAACTATAAACATCAGGTGTTATCACTCTGGAAGCAGACACTGTCTGAAGAATATGCCATTAATTTCAGAAAGTGCAGTTAGTTAGAAGAGGCTTAACTGAAAAATAAAATTGCTGAAAAGGAAATGGGTTCTGTTCTACCTCAAACCAGGGTGCACAGGATATGTAATTTGCTTACCTCAAAAAAGTGAAATGTAAAAAGACAAGTGCAGTAGGATGTGACTTGGGAATTATTGAAGAAACCCATGTAACTGGGACAAATGGAAAATACAGTATAGAATAATTATTGGTTGACTTCATTGGATGGTTGCAGCTGATGATGTGGAAAATGGCAAAACACAGTTCATTCTTCTCTGCAAGTTTTAAACCTTAGCAGAGAAACCATTACTCATGGCAGATGCTTTAAGAGTTATCTCATAGCATTAACATTAGTATATGCTCTTTAAAGCACTTCTTAATTGTAATCAAATTTAACTTTAAAGATGCAGTACTTTGGTAACTGATTTTCATCGTGCTAGCATTAATGCAGGTGA
Organism: Charadrius vociferus; assembly: GCF_000708025.1. Classification (NCBI taxonomy): domain Eukaryota; kingdom Metazoa; phylum Chordata; class Aves; order Charadriiformes; family Charadriidae; genus Charadrius; species Charadrius vociferus. The sequence goes on from NW_009648055.1 coordinate 12,400, forward strand.
GAAAGGACTAGGATTTACAGACAGTCTAGATGTATTTTTAGCAGTTTACTTTATAGAGACACTAATTCAAAACATTCCAAAATATATTGCATCCCTAAACAGAGGTTTCAATCTGATTTCCCAGGGAAATGGGACTTATGTGACCAGATTAATTGTATCTGACTTTGGGCCTTCTGTCTGATTTTGGTTGAATTCAACAAAGTGGTTGAGTTAAAGCAATTAAAATTCATTGCCTCAGTGAGTTTAGTGCTGCTAGATGGTTAAAATAGATAAAGGAGGGAGTTTCTCAAAGTATCCCAGTTGAGATAAAAGCAAAGAATCAACAGAGGAGAGGCTCCTTTCAAAGTACCCGCTGTAGGAACCGGGGTTCAGTCAGTCACAAAATGTAACTGTGGGAAACCAGGGAGTGTTTTAGCTGCCCATACATAAGCATGTAGCATCATATGCTTAGATCCCTGGGGGCATACAACATCTGATTTTCTGCTTGCTCCCTGGAAGGGCTTATGTTTCTCTTAGTTTTTATATATTATCTGCCAGCCTTTATCTGCAAGTATCTCCAATACTCTGTGGTATGTAGAATGGCATGAGATGCTTCCTTGTAGGCAGCTAAATCATCCCCCAGGTCCCCATGTTCCCCCAGTTTTATTGCCCATATAGCAGTGTTTTTCATATTTTTATTAGATGCATCTTTCTGTGGGAGGAGAAGAGGATAAGGAAGTTACTTCTGAGTGAGAAGATTGTCTGATTCTAGATCAAGGAGATTATCCACTTCGGGGATTAAAGTTGTGTGATGTTTTACAGGAACAAATATAAATCATGTTGTGTGAATTAGCAGCTCTCCACTTGGAAGTCACTTCTCAGACCATCACCTTCCCTTTTTTCCCTGCTACACAAAGGGTGTGCATGTGTTTGGTTGTGGGTTGTGCACGTTTGTTGACATAAGAATATGCGGGACCTTTTGAAGGATTTTTTTTACACTAAAATTCTTCAGCATGTCTTATTGTATTTAAAAAGTGCCAGACAACTAATGGGACTGTTTCCAAGTAATACCACTCCCTTGAATGGCAGAGGTCACATTCTGGTTTAAGTCATAGCACAAGTATGTATTAATAATAATTAGTAACTAGCATTACTGTTTATAAGGAGACCTAAGGGAGTGCTCTACTTTCCTGCAAATACATGGACCATGGCTTACTTTTACTATAAAAACTTCTAAGTTTCTCTAGCATGCCATCTTTTTGATGAGGTGATGTATTGTTTTTACGTGGCAAGGTTTTGGTAGCAGGGGGGTGGGGCAGGGGACTGCAGGGCTGGCCTCTGTGAGAAGAGGCCAGGGGTTTCCCCCATGCTAGTTCCAGATGGCTTCAAAATGGACCCACAGCTTGTCAAAGCTGAGCCATTCAGCAAAGCTGGTGGTGCCTCTGTGAAAATATATTTAAGAAAGGGTTAAAGTGCTGCACAGCAGCTGTGAAAGGAGTGAGAAAGAGGAGTGAGAAAAAAAAGGGAGATAAAGTCCTGCAGACATCAAGGTCAGGGAAAAAGGAGGGGGAGGAGGCGCTCCAGGTGCTGGAGCAGAGATTCCCCTGCAGCCCATGGAGAGGACCATGCTGAAGTAGATATCCACCCTGCAGCCCATGGAGGACCCCATACCAGAGCAGGTGTATATGCTCTGAAGGAAGCTGCAGCCCATGGAGAGCCCACATTAGGGGCAGGGTCCTGGCAGTAACTGTGGCCAGTGGGTGAGTGTGGGATAATTGCTGGAGGTGACTTAGAAATTAAGTTATATTCAGATTTTAAAGAAAAGTACAGCGTGGATGAAACTTCCAGGGACAAAGTGCAGCTGGTGTGCAAAGGATACATTTCACAAAGGTTCCCTAGGCAACCTTGGATGTTAACAACATTGGGGGAGTCTGGTGCACTAACTGGTGCGGAGGATGGAGTGGAGTGGAGACACTGTGGCCAAAATCTGTGATAAAATGGGAACTTGAAGGTCTTATGGAACCCTTGAAGGTCTTATGGAACTGATAAGCTGCCTAATTGTTACCCTGAGCCAAAAATCTGTCATTTTTTGACAAAATGCTGTCCTTTGGGTGGACTTTGCTCATTATAATCTTATTATAATACCAAAACACACCTCCATCCCAAAAGTTATCCTCCTCCAAGGTGCGACCAGTCCTCACAGTCTGTGCTCTGAATTTTTCCTAGTCTATACCTTTAAAAGCGATGCGAGAGAATTTTACACCAGTCATAACAAAAGTATGTCTGACTAGAGTCCCTCAAGCTCCACCTGAAAGGTAAAAAATAGTATAAAAATAGCTTAAGAGAGGAGGGATGTCAGGAAAGATACCAACGCGGTCAGGGAAATACCATCGCTGACCACCCCTGACTTCTGGGATCAGTCGACGGGCTGAGCCTCTCTTCCCCCCATAAGGATGCTTGTGGGTAAGATTTGAACATTTGGCTATACCAAGTGCTTCCCTGGGAAACTTAGAAATCTCTACAGAGTTGTTTTATAACTTAGCGCATTTGTAGCCAGGCTATATTACTGACATCCTTAGTATTTGCACGTGCTTTGCAGACAGTAACTATCACCGGCAATCCAAAAGAACTTGTGCATCTGTTGCTTCAATAAACTACACTACTTCCATTAATCTAACCATGAGAGTTCATAGTGAATGAAACCAAACTCCTTAAGTGTGGTCATGCTACTTCATGGAACACTGCTAGACTGAATTGTGTATGGTGTTATTACTGCATCCATAATCGTTCAATATGCATATTGAACACAACAAAACTTCTCACACCAAATTGGACATCACTCAGAATCTAAGCCTAGCTGCCCCCAGCCCCTCTGATATACAGGCTAGAACACAAGGTGGTTTATTTTCTGCCAAATTACTTTGCCCTTTAATGCAACAGACTAGACATTGGAGCTATGCTAGAGCAGTCTTTTCCTGAAGGACTGTAGAGCTCATGGGAGGGCCCCCACGCTGGAGCAGGGAAAAAAGTGTGAGGAGGAAGGAGCAGCAGAGATGAAGTGTTATGAAGTGACTGCAACACCCCCCACACACACACCCTTCACCTCAATCCTGTGCTGCTTGGGGTGGGAGGAGGTAGAAAAGTTGGGAATGAAGAAGTGAAGTTGAGCCTGGAAAGGAGGGAGGTTGTGTGAAGATGGTTTTAGTGTTGTCTTTGTTTCTCACCATCCTACTT
>NW_009648056.1:0-1440 GCF_000708025.1 Charadrius vociferus
AAAAATTTGGCACCGCCGTTTATAACACTATACATGCCAAAAACATAAGCCCAGCCCAACTAAAAAAAACAAACAATGTCAGTGACTCAGGGAAAAAAAAAAAGAAAAGGCTCTCTGGAGCAAAGCAAACATAGGTCTGATTATGCTGACAGGAAAACAAATATGTACTTGTTCTAGAATATTATTCTCACTTCCCTGAGAGCTTACTAGGAGACACCATGGCTAAACAGGTAATCAGGCATGCCAGATCTATTTTTGCTAAATATAGTACACCTGCCATCATAAAGTCTGACAGTGGGCTACAGTTTAGTAATTTACTGATGGGAATTAGTTGTCTCAAACAGTAAAGATGCCCCAAGCATCCATCCTGTGGTTTAATGAAGCTGCCACCTTGGGAAGACTGAGCAGGAGACATTTGTAGACAAAGGGGATGGGGGCCGGAGGGGAAATAAAAGGGACATTTTGCCAAAGAAGACATCACAGGAGAACCAAGCAGCAAAGCAATGTGAACCCAAAAAGGCAGCTCTTCCAGGGAAGCTGGATCAGATACATCTCAGCAGCAACGGCACATGTTAATGGAGTCAGTCTCGGACATGATGGGAGATTGGAAAAAAAAGCACTAGTGAACAAACGTACTAACTCCTGGTGAGTGTCCCAATAGCACTGATATCTCAGGAGAAAGATGTTAATTTAAGCAATTGGAGAGGAATCAATAATTTTAAATTGTCAGTGAACTGAATATGATGGTCACAGATTTTTGTGACTGCATGTCATGTGTGTATATTTTATAAAGTTATTCTTATTTTTTGGCTAGGAAAGGAAAGCAGAATGACTGTTGGGAACTATGCCTTTTAATGGCTGTATGGGAGCACCCAGCCAAACCGGTTTCAGAGCACAATAGGTGAGATGCAGGGAGTTGTCATCTCAGCTTCATCTCCGACTTGCCTTGTCTATGCAGAGATAACTTGGGGGGAGCTGCAAAATAGCTTAGCCCAGGGTTATCTCAAGATTGCATATAAGAACTGAAACCAAATGGCCCTTAACAAAAAAAATGCCCTGAGTCCCATCCCACCACTATTCCTGTGACTTTGAGTGCTAGACATCACAAATTGGCAACAGAGACATAGCTATCACACTACCAGAGGTAAATATCCCAGATAGTGTAATCCACTTAGGCATAATCCTGCACCCCCACAGAATTAGGAAATATAAACCTCAAGGATTGGGGAGAAAAATGGGAAATCTTCCAACGATACAGCTGGCCTGTAGGAGATTCGTCCCCCCCTGTCCAGGACGCTGTACAGGGTAACTTCCCAGGGATTGAGTGACCTTACCTGAGAGAGAGGGTAAGTGACTAAGAAACATACATATGATATATAGCATGCTATTAAGTTTGTGATTGGTGCACTCTTTTAAGGTATTAATATCTAGCGCGCTTGT
>NW_009648056.1:4640-5259 GCF_000708025.1 Charadrius vociferus
AGGACAAGGTGAGGAAGACGTCTTACTTCATCCGAGGAAGACTTCTTACTTCATCGGGACGACCACCGACGACCACTAGAGGGAAGACGAGCATGCGCAATAAGAGAGGCTGATGTCGCAATAGGATGAAGTAATCTGCAATGCATATGTATTAGATAATGAAGCAATACTTACTGAATATGTATGAGATTGTGCAACCAAGAGAATATAAAATGCATATCTGGCGAGGCAGTCTTTGGAGCCAGATTTGGGCGTGTACCCCTGGTTCCCGGCGCCTCGAAATAAAGCACCGCATATAACCTGAATACGTGGTTATGTGTTTGTCTCTGCGCTAACAAGGTGTGTGTCTGGCTTCCAGGAGAAAGCCGAATGACTAAGATAAAAGTAGTCATCGGTCCTTACCGTAATAACATTTTGGGATTTGATGTATTAGCACACAAAGTCTGGAGGCTACCAGACGGGATGGTGTGGAGCTTTGGAGCCCCACCATGTGAAGTCCAGTTACGGGAGACAGCCGCTAGACTGCCTCCTTCCCAGATAACGAATATTAATCAATATCCGCTACCAGCCGTAGCCAAAATGGGGATCAGGAAAGTTATTAAAGACCTGGAAGCCCGTG
>NW_009648057.1:0-5167 GCF_000708025.1 Charadrius vociferus
TGGGCATGAACTGCATCAGGTACACCAGCCATGAGCTTCAAATACAGCATGCACCAGTCCAGCACCACACACCATCTCATGTGACCGGAGAGACTGTTCTCACAGATGGAGTTTACCATCATGGACTAAGTGAGTTCAATGGACATTTTAAATGGGTTCAATGGGCATTTTAAGTGAGTTCAATGGATATTTTGGAGGGATGGCCCACAGACTATGGGAACTGTAAGATCTGGGCATGACACAGATGGTATGGAATAAGGGGTGGATAATGTCCTGGTTCCGGCAGGGATGGGGTTAATTTCCCTAAGGAGCCGGCAGGGGGCAGGTATTCCATCCACGTGACCCATGCCTGGGCTATAAGAGGAGCTAGCCGGGGCGAGGAGAGCAGTTGCCACTTGGGGGTGGGCTGCAGTGGTGCGGGTCCGCTTGGTGCGCTTCGCTGCGGTACTGTAATCGCGTTTTCATCTTTCCTTTTGCTGTTCTGTTAAATTGCATTCTTTTAAACCACGAGTTTTGCCCTGTCGATTTCTTTTTCCACAACTGTGGGAGTTGCGCGAGTGGCTGCGTGGTTCTTTGCTGCTGGCTGCGGCCAAACCACGACAAATTGTTTGTATTTTCTTCTAAGCTTATATCTTAAAATTTTATCAATCCCAAAGTAAACACTTAAAATGCAAAGCCAGTATGTAAATGCACGTCTAATGTGTCAGACATCTGAAGCATGTTTGAGTCTTTATATTTTGCTTTGGCATCCATGAACAGACAGAAATCTTTTCACCATTTATGTGAGGGGAAGACAAAAGAGCTCCTATTAGTATCTCACCTCTTTTGTACTAGTGCAGTTGAAGGGACCTGTAAAATAGTTACTGCTGATTATCTGATTATGCAAGAACTACCTAGGTGAGTATTCAGAGAATTTCAGCTTCCTTCAGACATTTTCCATGATTAGTGTGCATCCTCGTAGGAAATCTGGTAGGGAACAAGTGTGAATGATGGCCATCAGGACAGAAAGCAACTAGAGAAACAAAAGGAACGCGGATGGAGAGCTGAGAGTATTCCAGTGGAAAACTTAACTGTATAAACAGTGTTGGGCATCTGATTGTGTTGGTCTATTTTCATGTAGTTGTTTTATCTCTTACATGTAAAAAAGGGTTCCTTTTTAAGTCTGAAAAAACTTACTTGTTTTTAGAACTGAAAGTTAAAGGGGGGAGAAGTTATTGTAAATTGGAAAATATTTGTGTCTGTAAACTTCTTTCTGGAACTTTCAAAGTAGTAGAGCCCACTAGCGAAGCTTTGGGGTTTTGTAAATGTGGTGGATTGACCCTGGCTGGATGCTAGGTGCCCACCAAGCCGTTCTATCACTCTCCCTCCTCAACTGGACAGGGGAGAGAAAATATAACAAAAAGCTCGTGGGTCAAGATAAGGACAGAGAGAGATCACTCACCACAGCTTGCGGCCTAAGGCTTCAGCAAATTTAGCTACTAATGCGAAGCAAGTTATGCCAAACAAGTTCTATATAGGTAGTATACCAAATTGCCCAACATAATGGGGGTAAATTCAATTTGGTGTCACTTCAGCTGCAGGAGACATTGCAGTATATCCCTTATAGAGATTAGTATTTAGGTTCTGTTCGCATGTAACCATGCTAACATATCAGGTACTAATATGGCACTGAGATAGCAATGCTAAAAATTAAGTATGCTAATATTAAAATACTGGATGTCGAAGTTCAATTTATTTCAACTTGTGTGTTGTCTGAAATTTGTTCAAAGCAAAGTGAATGTCAAGTACCATGCTTCATTTTCAAATGTTTGCAGGTTGTTATTGATACAATTCTGCTTTGTTGGAAAGAATAGATTTTAAAAGGTTTCACCTGTATCTTCGCTGCGGGAAGCAGAAGTTCCCATCTCAAAACCACCATTTTTTTCTGATATTTATTACTAGAAGCTGTACTTTAAATTCCTTTCTAAAAAATAAGAAACCCTTCCTGATGCATTGTCACAGTTGAATTCTAATTTATGTGAGTTGACACAACTACAGTCGGTTTCTTCTTAGAATACATATCTAGATAAACAAAACTGCTGTATAGACACTAAGAGCTGCACGGAGATGCTGCAGCTTGTTTGGGCTTTGGAAGCCTTTTTTTTTTTTTTTTCCTCCCCTGCACACAGAGCCTCACACAGTGTGGCTCCAGTTGCCTGTCTAGGGCACCACAATACGAGTAACTGTTCCTGTTTTCAATATTTGTGGCTCAGTCTGTGTTAAAGAAAATTAAGACTATTTGGCAATAATTACAAGGAACAAGAATGTGCAAGCTAAGTCAGCACTAAATATTTCTGTTGGTATTTTGACAATAGCAAGTATTGATGGATATAATTTTGGATGTAAAAAATAAATGTCTGTTTTGACAAATCAAACTTGAGTAGACTTTTGGATCAAATACTATTGGATCAAATAATGTCAAAGACTAAAATTTTTATGAAAACGGTAATCTGTGGACCAAAAGAACCTGCAAACTGCTGTCTTCTCCTAAGAGGCATTGATAGGATCAAAAATATGTTTTTATATTGTACATGCTATTTTGAAAAGTGATTGGAGTATGCTACTAAATGAAAATATTTTCTTTCTCAGTCTTTCTGTGGGTCTGTGTTTCTGCTTTGACAGTTGGTGTAATTAGCGTTAGTGACAACTGGTCTTTCCAAGAAACTACATCTTCCTCAGTTCTTTTGTCAAAGGCTTATAATCACCTTAAAACTTGCAATTCTATATTGCATCATATTCTTATGCCTCCTTGCTGCATGGTTGCTGCAGAAATAAAAATGGAATTAGTTTCATTAAAAGGCTTCCTTCTTTATAGGCATTATTAGGTATTGTTAATAAGTAGATGAAGTCTGCTGGAACATTCACATGAACATGAACCATCATTGCACATAAAAATTGAACAAAGACCATCATAGAAAAACATCATGTCTCACATATAATACTTATTACTATTCTGATCACATTAGTGTGCTAGTCTTCTATGTTTATTTTTTTTTTTAAAAAATTAATTTAAGAAGCAAATTCTGCATCTTAAGTGTTTAGCAATGAATATGATGAAACACACAGCCTTAACATCAATGTATAAATGTAACTTAAAATTTCTTAGTTACTTTTGCTGGTTTGGCTATGTTTTTGAATACTTGCCTCATGTGCTTTGCTCTCTGCCTTAAGTTTGTATAATTCTTCCCCAGACCTCCCATGCTGTTAAATGTATGGGTAGAATTTTAGTTTCCAAGCAGGTCACTCATCCCTAAAGAAACTTTCAGGTCACATCATATAACCTGTATTATAAGAACAGCTGTAGGTAATATTCTAAAAATTAGTATCCTGATCTTTTACATGTTGCTTTGTGATGTTTTGAGTGGTGCTTTTTTTTTTCCAGATGGGAGAGACAGTGTGTTGTCATTATAATGTTAATACATTGGTGTCTCTCTTTTTTTTCTTAATAGATCAAAAAATATTTTGAACTTGAGCCACTTGCACGTGGAAAGCACTGGATTCTTAAACCCTGCTCCTTGGATGATATGGAGACAGTAAAAGACAGCTTCTCCCTTCTTATAAACTTGTTAGAAGAGAGAGACTTCAATCCTTCAAGAATGTGAAACGCAAGAGAGGACTGGTTCTCCAGGCATCACTGTACCTACTCATTCTGCTCACAACTTAATTATGGTGTGGTATTAAGACTATGCTGTGATATGTTGTTCATACACAGTGCAGAATGTCCTTTTGTTAAAATAAATATTCTGTGAATCAGGTACACAACTATTTCCAGTAAAGTTGTCTACACTACTGAAATAGGGAGTTCCTCTTGATTTACCACTAGTTCTGCACGCTACATGTTGCTTTCTTGCGTTACCATCATCCTTGATAGGAAAATTTGCACACAAAAGTAACACAGTCTGTAAAGGAGAAATTCTATCTGATACATTGTTTTTTAAAAAATAACTAATGTTTTAAGGATTTGTGAGAATAATTTTTATTAGCTTGTTTAGTGACCCCACAGTCGGGAAAGCACAGCCACTGAGAATCCTTAATAGGATACCTTAAAGGCAAGGAGTTTCATGTTAATGCAAATGTTAGTCTGAAGTTTTACTAAATGAAAACACAGTTGATATGTTAGTTGATTCCTCTTCTAAAGTCACAGCATAACCTTGACAAAGGCAGAACCGTTATTTTGCTAGATTTTTCCTGAAAGGGTAATTAGCACACAGATGTGTGTGGGTAAGAGTATTTGTGAAAAATAGGTGACATAAGCAGGTGGTCTAATAATATTTTTAGAAAATACACAAAAATTGGATAAAGTAATAATTTTAATTGAAAGTAGTTTTCCATAAGAGAAGCAAAGCAAATTTGCTTCTGTAAACACACCAACGGTCACAGAATCACAGAATCACAGAATGGTTAGGGTTGGAAGGGACCTCTGGAGATCATCTAGTCCAACCCCCCTGCCAGAGCAGGGTCACCTACAGCACGTTGCACAGGACAGCGTCCAGGCGGGTTTTGAATGTCTCCAGAGTGGGAGACTCCACCACCTCTCTGGGCAGCCTGTTCCAGTGCTCCACTACCCTCAAAGTAAAGAAGTTCCTTCTCATGTTAAGATGGAACTTCCTATGTTCAAGTTTATGCCCATTACCCCTCGTCCTATCAGTCGGTCAGTCGCCGAGGAGACCAGCTCCAGTGTAGGTAAGGCTGCACTGGGGTGAAAAAGCCGGTGAAGGGCTCTTCTGGGGGGCTTTCGAAGCTGGGAAAGCGGCTAGCTCATCGGCCTGCTGCTGCGCACCCAACATGCGGGTAGCCAGTGGGCGTTACCCAGGCCGTTACCGCGGCACCACACTGGGAGCGGCCGAACCGGGAGGTGTAGGTCACTGAAAGCCTTGTGTCTAAGCTGGGCACAAGCTGGGCAAGCAGAAGCAGAGGAACATCAGCGTGCAGGGGCACCTCCTGGCACAAGGTAACAACATGGTCGCAAAACGGTCAAAAGCCGCTGTAAGAAAGAATGTGGGAACTCAGACTGAGCTCCCACGCAAGCACGTGGCTGTGCAGATCTCGGGCTGCAACGAATGCCTGAGCCTGGCACTGCTCTCACAGGGAGCCAGAGACACTGCCTGTGGACGCTGTGATCAAGTAA
>NW_009648057.1:9769-15863 GCF_000708025.1 Charadrius vociferus
GACGAGGGGCAATGGGTGCAAGTTGGAACATAGGAAGTTCCATTCCAACACACGGAAAAACTTCTTTACAGTTAGGGTGACAGAGCACTGGAACAGGCTGCCCAGGGAGGTTGTGGAGTCTCCTTCTCTGGAGATTTTCAAGACCCGCCTGGATGCAGTCCTGAGTAATGTGCTCTAGGCAATCCTGCTTTAGCAGGGGAGTTGGACTAGATGATCTCTAGAGGTCCCTTCCAACTCTGAAAATTCTGTGAAATATCTATTAATTCAGCTGTGGAGGCTTTATTACTAGTTAGAAGTGTGACTGATATTAAATAAGGATTGGCTCCCATATCACTCACTTGTAGAGTACTACTGTTACTGTAACAGTGTCAAGGCATTTATCCCATAATTAAGGGCCGTTCAGGGTTTGTACTATAAGCTTCTCTTTTCAAGGGATTATAACTTGTTCTTTCAAACTTCCTCTCGGCTTAATGTTACAAAGACAAAAATGTATTTATTGGAAATAACATTTGTAATACATTTGGAAAAATCCCATTTGTTTCCAGTAACATAGTGCATATTTCCTCTTTCCAAGTTTTCCACATTGTAGGTTTGCAGATTTTTGGCTGCCATTTGTTGGTTTTTAAAACCTTATAAACCAATTCTGTCCATTAAAGAAACATGCCAGGTTACTGGTTCACCATTAAGTCAGTCACAACAGGGTATCTGCAGATCAGTCGCTGGACTGGTATACACCTTAAAAGTTGTGCCTTGTGCATTCAGCTACCCTTGTGCATGAGTGTCTGCAAACACAAATTGTAGTGACATGTCAGTGGTTCCTCATCGATTCTGCTTGTGTTTTGAAACTTGTAACTCCTTTTTAAGGGCTTTAAGCAACATATCTTTTCTCTCTGAGCATTTATTTTTTAAGTTTAAAGTTTATTGTAGTTTGGGAATAAGAAAATAGAAAGGGTCAGCTTTTAAAGGCTTATAAAAGTCATTTCTCTATTACTTGCAATTGTATTTTTTGTTAAACAAAATGTTTTTATAAGTTATTTTGTTTACTTTTCAGTTTCCACAGATTGGAAAACTGGTAAGCTCCTTGTTTAATTTTGTGCTAGAATAGGCAGAAAGCCTGAAGGGCATCTCTTCTTGCTTTGTTTTTCTTCTCTTTCCTGCCAGGTCAATTGCCTCACTCCTCATATTCTTGGAAATACCCAAGAACTGGAACTGTTCATTTTAAAGTACAGAAAGGAGCCCTATGTTGGTTCCAGTTCTCTCTGCACAGTTTAGATGGGACCCAGCTGCCCATCAGTTTCTCTTGTATGGGTTAAGGAGGCTCCTTTCCCTGGATTTAAAGAGGAACTGGATCTGATTTACAGTTCCAAACTCTCTCTCTTAGCGGACATGAGCTTAGAGGTTACGGAGTGCCCAGATTTCCACAAGGTCCCTGGATTTCTGTCCTGTTTAGGGACAATGACAAATAAGAAGTGGTGGGGAGGAGCGAGAGAATGATTTCCCAGAGAAGGCAGGCAGTTTGGGGAGGTAAAAAGGGATTCAGAGCTTTTAGTGCTTTTTCATTGAGCATTAGTTAGAAGATTAGTTAGATTGATTTGGAATCTTCAAAATAAATTATTTACTCCTAGATGAAAACAAATGTTACTGCATAAGCACTGATAAATTATATATATCTACACATTTACATATATATATATATATAAAAAAAAAAATAGAAGCTTCCAAAAAATGGCTGATTTATTTCCACAGCAAGATGTTGTTACTCCAGAAATATATCTGAAATATATTGCAGGTTTATTGCTGGAACAGAGGTTGGAATAATCTTTATACAATTATTCCATAATGTTAAACTGGGGGACATGTTTATATGACAAGAAATTCTTTTTAAATGAAGTGGCACAGCAAAGTACATATACCAAAAAAATGCTACAGAAGTTGAGCAAAGGAAAATACTATGAGAAAAATGAAAGCTTGCTGAGACAACTTGATGTTATCCTATCAAACACTGAGTAGAAGAGATGCTCACAACACAAGTTGTAACAGCTGATGGAAGTACAGCACTGCTGAGATGGACTGGAGTTGCTGATTCACCTCCTGAGGTATGCTTTTTTCATTTTATTACTTTTAAAGCCGCCTCTTACCAAGACTGAGTTGGAAATGAAAGATTTGTAAACTTGGAATATTTGCTTCGTTCTTTTGTTTCGTATATATAGGAACTGAAAACCTGCTAATCATGCCTCATTTGATAGCTCTTGAAAGAATTTTCATTAGCCCTTTGACCTAATAGTTCAAACAAATAAAAACATCTGTTTGTGTCATCTGTAGGGTTAGTCATCCAGGGCCTAGGTTAACATGAGGATGAGAGAGAGTCCCATAAAATACCTTTTTCAGTATCTGCAGTTGAAAAGGACCCCTGATATCAAGTAGGGCTGCTGAATTCTGTTAGGTGGACAGCCGTATGGAGTGGCTGGTTTGTGGAGTTGTGGAATGTATGTTAGTGCATCAAGCATGTTGAGCACTTCTTCCTCATATCTAATCTAAATCTATACTCTTTCTGTTTAAAGCTATTACCCTTTGTCCTATCACTACAGCCCCTGATAAAGAGTCCCTCTCCATCTTTCCTGTAGGCCCCCTTTAAGTACTGGAAGGTCACTATAAGGTCTCCCTGGGGTTTTCTCTTCTCCAGGCTGAACAACCCCAACTCTCTCAGCCTGTCCCCATAGGAGAGGTGCTCCAGCCCTTGGATCATCTTCGTGGCCCTCCTCTGAATTTGCTCCAGCAGGTCCATGTCCTTGTGTTGGGGGCTCCAGAGCTGGATGCAGTACTCCAGGTGAGGTCTCACGAGAGCAAAGTAGAGGGGCAGAATCACCTCCCTCGACCCTCAATCCCACTGTCCATGGTGCTGACAAAGATGTTAAACAGCACTAGAATCAATACCAACCCCTGAGGAACATCACTCGTCACTGGTCACCGCTTGGACATGGAGCCGTTGACTGCATCTTTGAGTGCAACCATCCAGCCAATTCCTTATCCACTGAGTGGTCCATCCATCAAATCCATGTCTCTCCAATTTAGAGACCAGGATGTCGTGCAGGACAGTGTCAAATGCCTTGCACAAATCCACGTCGATGACATCTGTTGCTCTCCCCTTATCCACCAAAGCTGTACCCCCATTGTAGAAGGCCACCAAATTTGTCAGACACGATTTGCTGCTGTTGATCACCTCCTTATTTTCCACATGCCTTAGTATAGTTTCCAGGAGGATCTGCTCCATGATCTTGCTGAGCACAGAGGTGAGACTGACTGGCCTATAGTTCCCCGGGTCTTCCTTTTTTCCCTTTTTGAAAAATGGGGACAGCATCAGGCCTGCTCAGCAGACAGATGAGGCAGTGAGGAGACATAAAGGAGCATGGGCAGGAGCCACCCTCCTTTGCAGCCCTTTGCTGATGATCCTTTTAGGAATGTCTCCTAACCGTCTGGCAGATTCATTTGAATGAGAGAGAGTTTGTTGCACTATCATCCTGGGCAGATCAAAGTCTGTTCCTTGGTCAGCTGGAGGAGACATGGGAAAGGCCTCCCCTTCCCTCGGGCAAGGCTTTTCCCCAGTGCACCACTCAGACCTCCCTACTGCTTCTTTCAGAGAAGTACCTTGTTGTGGTTTTGGCTGGACTGGCCACTGAATGAACAACAGATGCTCTCTTCGCCTCCCTCTTTCTCCCTTCCTGGAAGAGAAGGGAGAGCAAATAAGGGAGACACTTATGGGTTGAAAAGAAAACTAAAACTACTTTAATGAAATATTAATAATAAAAAGAAAATATAATAATATCAAAAAAGAAAATAATGAAAAATATACAAAACCATATCAAGCTCCCAGGATGACAATCACATCACCAGCAGGTAAAGGGAAAGTCCCAGACTGGACGCAGCGATGGACAGGAGCTGAATTCAGGAACTGGAGTCAGGAACACACGGATCGGGATCAAAGGCAGACGAACAGACAGAGTCCTCCTCGGACGCTGGCCATTGAAGAAAGGAGACTGACCCCTTTGATCCCTCAGCTTTTATACTGAGCATGATTCACATAGGATGGAATACCCCATTGGTCAGTTTTGAATCACCTGTCCTGTCTGCTCCTCCCCACAGGTGGGACCCCTCTACACTCTTCCGCTTCTGACCCTCCAGCGGGGCAAATAACAAAGTTGGTTGGCCTTGGTTGTTATAGCAAAAAGTATAAGCAAGAGCCTCTCTGCATACCATTCCTTGGTATTAACTATAAACATGAGGCCTTATCGGTCCAGAAGCAGACACTGTCTGAAGAATATGCCATTAATTTCAGAGAGTTAGAAGTGGCTTAGCTGCAAAGTAAAATTACTGAACAGAAAATTGGTTCTGTTTTACCTCAAACCAGGACATACCTCCATGTAACAGCGACTGTTCCCCCTGCGCTTTCGGGTATACCAGCTTGCCTCAGTAATGGGAACACCTGTGTCTTGCGGACGGACCCAGACACAGACCAATATGATCAATGCTGAAGCCAGAAGTGCACCAAACTGAAATCTTATCAGTCCAGAATCTACTAAATCTCATTGTATTCCAGCTAAGTTTAATATGCTGATCTTACTAAGGACACAGTAATAAGAAAAGCCAGTCAGTTATTTTTTTTTCTTTCATCTCTCTCAAGTGAAGAGCAGCAAGATCTTACTTTAATGGTCTTAAAGCTTTGTAAGATAGCTGCCAACATTAAAATTGGAAAGTGCTTGGCTATCTAATGCAGCAGATGCACAGCTTGATTTTTGAAATTACGTAGTCCAGGGAAATGCCTGATAAATATTAGATAGCTATCATTATCTTTGGACATCTAATATATGAATTTCATATAGGGCATGGTTTCTTTGTTTTGTTTGTCCAGATAAGATAATGGAAATATTCAAAGGAGATTTTGTTAAGTCTTATCCCTTCCCTTTCCGAAGAAAGCTTTTTTTTTTCTTTAAATGTGTATGTTCATTATGATTCTGTAGCATGCACCCCACCTTGAAGTCTTTAATTCATGTTTGAGCCCAGACCTTCTTTTCCTCTGACCACTTCCCTCAGACTTTGATCTTTTTCTGCTGTTGGATATATAGCTTCTTGAGAATGAGCATGCTGACAATGGAAGAGTTGATTGTTGTTGCTGTAGTCTTCAAACCCTAGAAGTGAAATTGAGTGCAAGAGCTTGCAGAAGACAAAAGATCAGTGCCAATAGGAGTATATTTTAGAGATCAAAAACTCTACTAGACATTAAACGTCATCCTCCTTTCATTAACTTTTCAGAATACTACAGCACTAGGCTTGAACTGAAATTGTACAAGATGATCTGACCATCTTTAGTCAAGTTCCTTCAGAAGTGAATGTTTCATGGTGAACTCCAGCTTTTATCTACACTACAGTGTGTTATGACAGGTAAAATTGCTCCCAATTCTAGAATATGTCAAAACAAAAGACACAACAGGTAAACTACCGTAATTAGTTTTTTTAGTATCCTCAACCATTGATCTGAATATTGAAATCTCAAGTGATTTTTGAGGACTCAACGTTAATATAAATGCTGAATGAGATTAGAGAGTCATCTTGGTGGTAGATGTAGCTATGCCGCATCCAACTAATTAAAGATTTTCCTGGTCGTAATATTTGAAACTTCTGGAACTATCAAACTCCTTCATGGGGAAAGAAAAAATTTGAAGTTCCCAAACAAATAAAACATGGGCTTTGCAAGCATCTGAAGTAGCTTCAACCTTATAAAGCAATTACAAAAAAAGAGTATAGTATTAAAGAATTACAAGACAATTGCATGCCAGCACTGTAAAGTGGCCTTACCTAGATGTTATGGTTACATTCTCATATATACAGTCTCACAAAGAGACTCCCTAGCCTGGTGTGGCCCTTGGACTACTACCCACTGCTTCTGTTCCATGTGGGGGGTGATGGAAGTGCAAATTGAAATGCAAAAATGATTAAAAGAGATATCAGGGCCTTGGGACAGTTAGCACAGGTTATTTTTTTGTCCCTACTTCCAGTTGCTGGCAATGACATAGAAAGAAACAGACGAGCTCAGTCTGTT
>NW_009648058.1:0-621 GCF_000708025.1 Charadrius vociferus
TGATAAGACGTAACAGGAGTCAAGTAAAGTCACATCCCATAACTCTAGTGAAGTTACAAACACAAATATTTGAGAGATTACTTGTATCCACACTAATGTTGTCTACGAACATAAAGTTACAAGGGGTTCTTATAAAAACACATCCTTTTCCAATATATACAAGTACAGTCTCAGGTTTTTCATCGGAGTGCATTTCAAAATGACAGTTGTTTTGTTCTGTATCAAGGCAAATATCTTGGGCTTTGATTGTGTTACTTTCACAAATAAATCCTTGTTGTTCCCATACAATGCATGCATCGACATCAACAGTTTGCCATTTTCTTCCATTGTGCTGGGCTCATACTCTGTGCTCTCTTGGATAGAGTATGGCTCCATGGTAATTCAACCCCAGCGCAATGATTGGGTATATGGTGTATACCGAAGCATTGCGTACCATTAAGACAAAAGCAGTGGCTTTGCTCTCAATTGGATCATAGGTGAAATTAAGCAGATACCACCAGGACTGAAATTTTTTCTCAAACTCAGTTGTGTTGTCCCATATGACTTTTCGGATTTCAGTGGGCAAGGTGCCTCCTCAACTTCCGTTATAACTGTGGCTGTCATTGATTGCATCCACAGCTG
>NW_009648059.1:0-854 GCF_000708025.1 Charadrius vociferus
ATTTTCTGCTAAATTAATTTGCCCTTTAATGCAACAGAAAAATTGGCATAGTCAGCAGGATTGCCATAGATAAACTGCTGCAAAAATATAACTGTGCCCCTTCGCAGGCTGGGAAGGAGTGGGCCCAAAAATTTTGGAAGGATGAAGAGAAAGTGTTAGAATGGATTGATCAGTGTCAGGCTGCGCAAAAGTTTAGGAGAAAAGGCAAAGATGGCATCTGCGCAGCTTTAGGAGCCTGTTTATCTTGTGCTCAGCAAGCAGTTAAGGAAACCTCTGCTCCCAAACTAATTTCTGATGTAGAATATACAACTCTGAAATCAGAAAATGAGGTGTTGAAGTCATCATTAGCCTTCGAGAGGGAGACAGGAAAAACACTAGGAATCCAAATTGATAAACTCATGAGTGAGAATAATCATCTTAAACAACTATTGGAAGGTGTGAATCAGCTGTTAGATAAAATGCCACCTTCTGCCCCAGTTAAGCAAATTTGTAGGTAAATGAGTAGTGCAGACCCTGAAGCCTGGAACGGTGATATTTGGTTTGATAGTGGTGATGATGAGGTTGAAGGGACCCCTAATTTCAAATCTCAGTTGATCCCCTTATGACTCGTAGTTAAAACTGAGACCACTGTTGGTGAAGATGAGGAGATCCACACTACTATGCGAACAATCCTGTGGTCACCAGCAGAGTTGATGAAAAATACAGGAAAATACAGGAGAAATACTCCAGGTGGACTGGAGAGTCGGAGGTTGAGTATGTGTGTCGAGTTTCACTAGAGCAGCCCCCCCCCGCCCCCGAATTATGTTGAGTGAGGAAGAAGTAGGAGGTTGTCAGGGACTGAGGCAAAAGAAGGG
>NW_009648060.1:0-231 GCF_000708025.1 Charadrius vociferus
GAGGAGCCACCGCTGAGGGGACACCCGGGGTCACCCCTCCTCGCTGCCCAGCCCGGCCCCCAAAATCCGGCTCCGATTACCCATCCCGAGCCTGGAGCAAGCAGAGCCCTGGGGCTGGGGGGACGTGGGGGGGGACACAGCGCCCTCAAAAAGGAGAATTGGGAGTTGTCCCCCTCCCCGCCCCGATGGCACCATGTCCCCCCATCCCCGGGACCACCCGCCAGAGGGCAC
>NW_009648060.1:783-1287 GCF_000708025.1 Charadrius vociferus
CCGTCCCCCCCCGCCGGGAGACGGAGCCGAGGGTTGAACGGTCCCACAGACACCCACCGACTCCCCGAGGGGGGAACGTGGGGCCAAGTGACCCCCCACACCACCCCCCCGACAACGCTTGGCTCTTAAGGGGGGCATAAATCAGCACTTTTGGTGCCACCTCCCCATGTCAAGCCTCAGCCAGTCCCCAGGGTTGTCACCTCCTGGGTGGCTCCGCTGTACTGGGATTTCCTGGGAGCGATGGCAGGCCAGGGGCCAGGGCCTCCCCCCCAGCGTGGGGGGCTGGTTTTATCCCCCGTTTGATCTAAAATTGAACCATCAAGGCGTTAAATTTGCTTCTCCAGCGGCGGAAAGGTGGCTGGTCCGCGGGGATGCTCGTCCCAGCTGGTTTGGGACCAAGGTGGGGACAGAAGCAGGGACAGGAGTGGGTTTTGGGGAGCTCAGCAGTGATTTGGGGGGTGGATGGATATAAACTGGAAGAGGGCAGGTTTAGATTAAACATTA
>NW_009648060.1:2520-4692 GCF_000708025.1 Charadrius vociferus
AGGCAGGCGGGTAGGAGTCTGCCGGTACCGGCTCTTTGCTTCTGGGGTTTTTCGGTTGCGGTGTCACAGGGTCTGGGTGTTGGGCCGGTAGCGGTGACCCGCAGCGGGTGCTCGGCGTGAGAAAACTCTGCTGGAAGTGATCTTTCCTGTTACAATGCTCAAATACACCCGCTTTTTAAATTACCTTCTCAGCGCTACACAGAAAGTTTTGAGGAGTTTTTGGTGTGTGCTGTGTCTGGAGGTTTAACTTCTGCTTGTTTCAAGACAGATGCTGTTTGCAGCGATTACCTTGTCAGGGTGTCCCGAACATTGAGCAGTGACAAGGAGATGTTGGTGCTATAAAGTGCTTTGTAGGCATAATGTGGACATCCCTCTTCATTTAGGGGTCGGGGCGTACAGGGCAGGGAGAGGGGGTGTCCCAGAAACAGGTGTATAAAAGAGTAATTCTGGATTCTCATAATGTATGGTGCTTTCTGAAAAGATGCTGTGACCTGCTGTCACCCCGCTGTGTCAGGGAAATAAACGTTTCCTAATGTCTGTATTAAACCTTGAAATTGGACTTGCTGTATGGTCTTTAAAAGTTGCTCTCCCCTCTCGCTGTTTCTGTGGTTAATTAGTAGTTGGTGTCCTCAAGGTTGTCAACACACCTGCAACTTTCCATCCGGTCAGGCTCAGTCAGGAGTAACAGCTCCTGTTGCGGGTTGGTGTGAGCTGGAGCAGCCCAGAGAGTGTTGCTGCGATACTTTTCTCTTTGAGAGCAAAGTTACTTTGTTTTTGACACCG
This sequence comes from Charadrius vociferus, assembly GCF_000708025.1. Classification (NCBI taxonomy): domain Eukaryota; kingdom Metazoa; phylum Chordata; class Aves; order Charadriiformes; family Charadriidae; genus Charadrius; species Charadrius vociferus. The sequence continues at coordinate 3,304 of NW_009648060.1, forward strand.
CATGTATTAAATTATGGGGACTGAAAGGCGCAGTCCGTGCTCAGGGGCAGCAGGGAGGATTTCTGTTCCCTCTGTAGGACCGGGCAGCGGATTTTGGCTTTGTTTGTGTAGAAGTTGGAGGAACTCGCCTGAGCAGGGGATGGTGGAGATGAATATTTACAGAGTGACGGGTGGCAGGGAAGAAAGTGTATTGTTTTGTGGATAACTTATATGAAATTGATGTTGTGTAAACACAGGTTTGGTGCTGCTGTGTGTCATTTGGCCCTTCTACATCCTTCAGAGCCAGAGTTACTCACCTTGGTACACGGAGTGATGATTAGATTGTCAGAGTTCAGTGTGGGAAGGAGCGCTGACTCCTGCAGCAGTTGTAACACCTCATCAGCTCCTGAGCGAGACATCCCCAGCTCACCCAGCCGGTGGTGTTCTTGTGCTACGTTTTGGCCACAGGATCGCAACATAATACACAAAACGGCAACATCAGAAACTCCAGTACCAGAATACCCAACCCCGGAAATCCCATTAAATTTTATTTATTTGGTTTTTTGGCTTCAGTGGGAGAGGGTCTTTTGTGTGGTGGTGTTTTTAAATAAAACTTGAACAGCTGGACAAGCTTAATGAGACTACTTCAAAACTTAAATTATATTCAAGTTGGAGCGTGCGGTTGAATCTATCAGCTGGATTAAAGCCCGCATGAAGTATAGACGGAGCGTGCTCTATAAGTGATGCATTTAAACTTTGCGCATAATCTGTTTTCCAGATCTCGCAGGCCAGGCTGAATTCACTAGTGCCTGTTACAGCAGTTACTTTTTTTGGTGCCTTTCCAGGAGCTGACTAGTAATGATTATCTTCTAACTGAAATAGGATTAAACGTTACTTTTCCACTTTTTTTTCTAGTGAAACGCGATGTCCAGGAAAATGATGAAGAAGCGGTGCAAGTCAAAGAGCAGAGCATCCTGGAACTGGGGTCACTTTTGGCCAAGACTGGGCAGGCAGAAGGTGAGCCTGAAATAAGTAACTGGGGTATCGAGTAAGGTACAGTCAAATGCATCTAGCCTCTTTATTTAATGGAATAGCAGTAAAAGCAGATTTTGGCAGGAAATTCCTCTCAGAGACAGGACAGAAACTAAAAAAAAAAACCTGGATAAACAACATAAAATATTAATCTCATGTTACTTGGTCTGCTATTCCAAAAGATTGCTGATGTGTTGGACAGTTTAGTTTATGACCCCCTTTGATGTATGGCCGTTTTAGTACAAATGACTGAAGTTTTGTTAAGTTGTCATGTTTGAGATGTGAAGTTTCTCTTGGTTTGTTTTTAATAATCTCTTTTTTCAAAGTGGAAAATTTGTCCCCAAAAGGCCTTCCTCACCAGCAGCTTCTTTCTCAATT
>NW_009648060.1:4731-21211 GCF_000708025.1 Charadrius vociferus
ACAAGAGCAAGACTTGACAGTCCTATTGCGAACGTGTGAAAGGACAGAAATGGAGTAAAGTTCTCTATTCAACAATTTTTGAGTTGAACCTGTTCATGTCTTCTGTTTCCTGGAAAGCTCAAGGCAGTGTGTTTGTTATTTTGTACTCAGCAGTTTAGTTTTGTTTCTTTTGCTGAAGAATGCTCTTGCCTTTTCTGGAGCACCTTTCACCTCAAGCGTTTTAGGAGCTGATACGCCGCGTCCATACAAAGAGCGTTCTCTCCGTGGCAGAGAGTTGCCCGTGGTATAGCCCTGATGTTTTCTAACTGTGCGCAACAATAATTCAGAATGTGAAGTGAAGCGTGTGTGTGTTTAACAGTCTGAAACTGGTTGGGGAAAACAGGCCAGCAGAAGGTTTAATCAAACTGAATTGAAATTGGACTGGGATGCCAGACCTAATGTTGGAGTAGTTCGTGGAAAGCGGTGCGAGGTCTCAGATAGCAGCTCATCAAGATCATGGTTTTATATTTATTCTGAAACACACACTTGGTGTTCTACTGCCCGGGCTTTGTAAACTTCTATTTCACATGTCCATTTAACTCATCTACTCACTTTCACATGGCCATTTAACTCATCTACATGTGTTTGAGCATCTACACGTGTTTGAGCTTTCTGGACACTGATCCCCCTGTGATTTGCAATTGAACAGAGCTTGTGACAAAGCAGATTGCTTGCACTTAGGGCAGTGCTGCAAACAAAGGTGCTGTTCATCTCGCCTACCTATACATGTCCATGGGTGATTTCCTACTTCGAACTGCTTTTATAGTCAAGGGAGAAAAATAAGCCTTTCCAGCACACGATTCATCTCTTTCCACAGCAAGAATGTGGAGCAGGACAGATGAAGCCTGCTGTACAGGTGCCCGTTTTTCTAATTGAATATTAAAGGACTTCAAGTCAATTAACACAGATAGAGGTGTCTGTGCTGTACAGGTGCCCTTTGCACTCTGATGTTTGCTGCTGTAGAGATAAGTAAATGTGGCTTTGCTCCTGCACCAAGGAAGATGGGTGTGTTTGGGCTAAAAAGGAGGAAATCATCAGAAGAGTCTCTCCGGGTAAATGTGTGGATGTGCTGCTGGTGTGCGTAAGCCCGAGAGAAGTTAGGTGCGTGATGGCCTCCTTACCGCTGCAGAACTTGGAGTAGTTTTGAGTTTAGGCTGAAGTCTTACACAAGTATAAAGAACTTTAGTGTATTCTCGGAGGGTGGCTAGCTAACAGATTTTTTTAAGGGGAAGGCTGAATACTTGAAAATGACAATGTTAACTCATCAAAACTGGGTTTATGAAGGAGCACATTTGAAATGTATTTGAAATGTGTAAAAGGGAACACTAAACTGCAGAGCAACTATATTCTGAGTAGAAGAAAACAAATTTGGCAATGTTAAGGAGCCAGTTGTGTGTGTGTAGATTGGAGTGAGATCAGGTTGTGCTTTCTGGAGACGTTGTGAAGCTGGGGATGGAGAAAGGGGATACCACAGCTTAGAGAAGTGCTAGTCCTGTGCGAAAGACCCTGTCGCCTTCCTTTCTGTCTGCTTTCTCGGGTGAAGTAGACCAGTGGGAGTGACAAGCAGTCAAGATCAGCAGCGTCTTCACCAGGTACAAGTGTGGATCTTCATACCCAAGGGGGGTGAATCCGGTGCTGCTTAACCTAAGGAAGAAATTGCTGAGGTTGTGCATTTTCTGGCCCGAATGAAATAGATACCAGTGCAGCTCTCGCCGCACACAGTTTTAGCTAGTGGAATTTGTTTGACAGAGTCGAGGTGTTGCGGTGGCTCGTTGGCTACTTCCAAGCGATAATTTCCCTGAGATGAAAGGGTCTGTGAGCTTCAGCCTTGGGGGAAAAATCAGCTGCAGTTTGGTGGGGTTTGAAAGTTACAACTGCTGTGCCGCTGCCTGGCTGAGAGCGTAAAAGGAACCTGAGGTTTTTGGAGGTCTAACCTCTAGTGAACTACAGCCTTTGCTTAAAACAATAATAGTAATAATAATACAAATGACTCTCTTTATCTGCTTGATAGAGATTAAGGATTGAACTGGTAGATTAATTACTTTTTTTTTTTTTCCCTAGGACAATTCTAGATTTTTATAAAATTGCTTAAAACTATAGGATGGGAATAACTCGGATCAGGAATTCAGGTACACGGCATGTTAGCTTGTGGAAGCACTTTCTCTGAGGATGAGCAGCAGCTTTCATTTTCCAGAGCAACTGCTCATCACTTCTCTAGAGCTGTCAATCACGCCGTTACCAAGCACTGCATTTACTTAAAAAAAAAAAAATAATAAAAATCCTAAAAATAGTTGACGGTTACATTGGTAGGAAAGAGAAATTTCTATGGGAACTTTGAGCTTGCGTGTCTGAATGTGTGGTTTGCAAATTGTAGGGATGTTCTAGCTTTTGACTTCCAATCTGCTTTCTAGTGAATTCTTGGGCAGCTGTTGGGCAAATCGGTGGAAAGATATGTACTGCACTAAATTCCAAGTGATTTTTTTTTTTCTTTCTCCTTTCTTTTCTTCTAAAGTTCCTTTCCTGTGTGGAAGAGTATGTTGTGCACTAAAAACATGATTCACTTGGTCCTGAGAAGCTGGTGTAATGCAGCGATGCCCAGTGGGAAGAAAAACTTGCGGTAGTTGAGAGTTGATGGAACTCGGGGAGGGTCTGGCTGCTTTGATAAGGCAGACTGAAAAACTGGCAAGTTCTTAGGTACAGAGCTCAAAGCTAAGGATACAGTGCTGTGGCCTGATGAGAAGCAGACTTATTCCTGGTGTTAAGTGTGGTGTTTTCAAGGAAAGAGCGCAAGAAACAGCTTCTGGGCAACTCCAGCTGTAGTGCCGTTTCTCTTCTGAGCCCAACAGGGTGATCCGGAGCCCGCCTTTCTCAGCTCACGTCAAAAGCAGGGATGCTTGAGAGTAGCTGTACAGAGCTGATGTGTTGGAAGCCACGAGGATGATCCGAGGGCTGGAGCACCTCTCCTACGAGGAGAGGCTGAGAGAGTTGGGGCTGTTCAGCCTGGAGAAGAGGAGGCTCCGGGGAGATCTTATTGCCGCCTTCCAGTCCCTAAAGGGGCTCCAGGAGAGCTGGGGAGGGACTTTTTACTGGGGCATGGAGTGACAGGACGAGGGGGAATGGATACAAACTGGAAGAGGGCAGGTTTAGATTAAACATTAGGAAGAAGTTTTTCACTTTAAGGGTGGTGAGGCACTGGCACAGGTTGCCCAGAGAGGCTGTTGAGGCCCCATCCCTGGAGGTGTTCAAGGCCAGGCTGGAGGTGGCCTTGGGCAACCTGGGCTGGTGGGGGGTGTCCCTGCCCAGGGCAGGGGGGTGGAATGAGGTGATCTTCAAGGTCCTTTCCAACCTAAACCATTCTATGATTCTAAGCCACTGTCTGCTGCTGTCATGGTAGTTTGTTTACTGTGTGTGAAACCAAAATGATTGAGTAAAATGATGGGGATTTGCATCCGTGAGTGGTACTGCAGATGGAGTGGTCCTCAGGATGAAGGCAGTGTGGGTAAAGTCATCGTCTGCCGTGGGGCAATCGGTAAAGTGTTCCTTGTTGAGTAAAAGCCGAGTGCTGATTGAAACTGTCAGTCAGCAGTGCGTATTCTTTGATATTGTAGTATTAGTACCTCGATTCTAGAAAAAACTGCCCATTTAGTCTTAGACAGAAAGTAAAACTTTTATGAAATCTTAGGCATGGCAGTCATAGTGCCTTGTTTTGTTCCCTGAACAAAGTCCGAGTGGTTCATTGTAGGAAGAGTCACGATTTGTTGCACTGCTGTTTGGAAAATAAGGCTCCTCTAAGGATTCAGGGTGCACTCGAGAGAAGTTCTGTTTGTTCTAAAACTGTGCTTTCAGAGGTATAAAAATGTCACTACATCACCATGAGCAACTGGATTGGAACACACGGTGAGTTCCACTTCTTAACCGTGTAAGAAATCAGTTATGTCAGGCGTGATTAAACTTTTAAAATAAATGGGTTGAAAAAGTAAAAAATATAAGGAGTCATTTGTACATATTATTAAGATGTTCTTGTAACAATTCTTTTGCATTACTGCTAAATGAAATATGAAAGAAACCTTGTTTTCATCTGTTTTTGTTGGAATCCTCCCAAACTGAAATTCTGCTGATGCTCCTCCGTATACTAATTGAAATAAAATTAGATTAGTCTCTTATTTTCATTTGGTATAGCGTATATTGAAGATTTCGTAAATACTCATTACAGGGGTTTTTTGTTGTTGTTTTTTTTTTTTTTTTCTCTTTTTCACTATCAAGTCTTATAAACATGGTAGTGCGAGATCTAGCTGATGTTTGGGCGAGACTTAAAATTCTGGGGCAAATAAGCTGTGATTTCAGCGTGTGACCCCACGCTACTTTATGAGTCAGCACCGAACCCTGCGCTGGCACGGTGCTGGGCTGCTGGAAGTATCGTCTTCCCCCGACTGTAAACAGACATCACGGCAACCTGGCCCCACGGCCACGTGTTGTTGATCGCAGGAGAAGACTTTGAATGTGTGCTGTGCAGTTCCAACGCGGCACTCCCTTCTGCAAACGCCTGAAACTGCTGGGACGTCGACTGGCGTGTTCCTGCCCTCTGTAGGAATGACGTTTTAAGTGTGTTTCTTCATAAAGACCTTTCCTTTGTGAGCTTGAGACTAGCTTTAAACTGTAAACTAGTGAGGAGACTAGTAGAAACAGAAAGCTAGTTAAGTAAGGTAAGATCTAACTAGGTAGTGTGGGTGGTTGAAGTGTTAGAAATGTCTTTTTTTCAGCGGTGGAGCTCAGGGTGTATCTGACTTTTTAGGGCAGGCTAGGTAAGGCAGATTAAAATGTCAAACTGTGAGTTAATAAAAACATACTTAAACTATAAACTCCATTGCCCATTTTATAGAAAAATCTCAAAGCACTTAGCAGATGCTTACGTTTTTTAAAACGTGCCTGAGGCAAGTGTAGTTACAAATGGTGTTATAATTGGGCGAACTGAAGTAACGGGAAACGTATGCTGTGTGGGTAAGACCGGACCCCAACAGTCACCTTTGCCAGTCCCCGTGTTTACTGCAAGGCATTCCTTCAGCTGATGTTTATCGCTCTTTTCCTGTAACTGATGTTGAGAGACTGCTTATAAAGTGTTTGGTATAATAAGTACTGCTGTGTATAGATGTGTCAGGTACTCCAGCTGCGGTGTGACTTTTGGCTGCGTGGTTGTATTTCACCATTTGGGTTTTCTTGTATACAGAGCTGGGAGGACTTCTGAAGTACGTTCGACCCTTCTTGAACTCCATCAGCAAAGCAAAGGCAGCCCGCTTAGTCCGATCCCTGCTCGATCTCTTCCTTGACATGGAGGCAGCAACAGGACAGGAGGTGAGATTCAGACTTCGGCACTAGTGCATTCCTCAAAAGCCTGTAACACCGTTATCTGACCTACTTTGCTTCACACTGAAGAATTATTCATGTCAGGAAAAATTCATTTAATGCATTTGGATAGATTCTATTAATAAAACATCAGATAATTTAATGCGCTCATAACCCATGTTTTTCTGCAAGCCTCACCCCGCTCCAGGTTAGGAGTAACTCTCACCCTGGGTGTTTTTCTTACGTTTGTGTTGCTTGCTGTTAGATGTACAGCAGCAGTGGTATTTTGTAGTGTGATTATTGTCGGGGATGTGAGAGGTGCTACGGCTGTTCTTGATACGGTGGGGACGGTGTGCGATGGCACAGAACCAGAGGAGGGAGCGTTCCAGGTGTGTTGAGGAGTTGGTGGGATTAGATGGTGAGTACTGCTTAGCGTCTCTCCTCTGGAGGCATGAAGGCGTATTGCATGGGGACACAGTGCAGTGGGCATCTTACTCTGCAGAGGGATTCTGAGGCTTGAAAGTTCTTCCTGAAGTGGGTGTGGAAAAAGTTTTGCAGCTACAAAGTGTAAACTATTTCCAGTGGATTAACTTCTCCACTAGAAAACCCATTCAGTCTAAGATAGCTCCCAGTTAGGATTTACTCCGTTCTCATTAGCTCCCTTGGATACAGTTGGTTTTCTTCTTTTTCTTTGTGTTTTTTTTTTCTTTTTTCTTCATTGTTGTTTATTTGGGAACGGGAGAAGGACAGGAGCAACCTGTGAATGACGAGGAGCCACTTAGGAGCGGCGCTGACCTGCAGCAGTATGGGTTGTACTGGCAGACCGAAGCAGTAGATGGAAAGAGGAGGCAGGGAGGGTCTGAGCAACAGCTTAAGGACAAAGCCCACACAACACTGTACGCACAGCAGCTGGCAAATTACAGCCTCCAAGAGGTTCTGCCATGTTGAGAGGCGGGTGGCACTCTCGTTAGCCAAATTGGCACAGAAATATCATCCACCAGTTCAGGTGACCTAGCAAATGTTCTTTTGCTGTTCAGTGCTTGTGGCTTCTGTGTCGTGTCGCTGTAAGCAGTGGCGGACGGAATCTTTTGCCCTTCTTTTTTAACAGAAGGGATTAAGGGAAGCGGGGTGGGATGTGCAGGTGAGAAGGGAACCCCTAAAGGGGTCAGGAGAAAAGGAGCGGCTTCAGACTTTTTCTGAAGGTAACTTGATGTAAATGACAATATTTGGGTGCAGTCTCAGAAGATGGCATTTTGTGGCAGGGGAAGAACTTGCAGATTAACAGGGATGGAGACATAGTCCAGCTGGTCAACACTTCCACTTTCAAGCACGTTCAGAAGCCAAACCCAAAATCTTAAGGAATTGTGACACCTAACCTGTGAGGTTCTTGGTGCAGTAATCCTGAATACTTTCAGTGCCTCAGAAATGTTCAGAGGAACACTTGCTTCCTCGGTGTAACTTACATTAAGAAGACTCCCAAGAGCCCCGTAAAGCAATGAAATTGGAGATTTCTCCAGCTCCTAATGCTCCAGCTATCGCTGTGCAATAAATTGCAACTTCATAATGGCTTTTCATAAAATGTCCCCATTTAATAAGCAGTGACGAGGAGCTGACAAGTCCTGCAGTGTAGTACAGTTACAGAGCTACTCTGGAAAGAGCTGCGATCCAGAGGTTTTGGGAAGAGGCATTCCTGAGCCTAGCACCTCAGGATGACTTACTGTATATTATTGGCCAGTACTAAATCGACACCCGCTTCTAATTAGGGTGGAACAAGACTGCTTTATTCATCAAGGGAATCTCAGCAGTCTTAAAAATATGAGAAGCCATTGGGTTCCTTTACTCTGCTTTGAAGTGACAGATAAAACATCCAGTGTCACTTACTGACTGGCTTCTGGCACCTAACTCGGTTGTAGGTAGTGGAGCTGGCACCTCTTGCTTTATGCTGCTAAAGGACACACGATCTGACATATTTAGGGCCTAAAACACTTGCACTTGATTTTCCTTTCTTTCCAGAGCAACTGAAAATACAGTTTTCTCTATGAAATGGTACAAAACGCACTGGAAGGGACCTCGAAGTCTTTTAGTTCATCCCTTGCCCTAAGGCGGAATCGGTTCTCATGTACCCAGATGTTTTTATTTCAAACAAAACCACAGCTGTTTAAGACATGCTACGAGGATTTCAGCAGTACTTTTTACTGGTGAAACTTTGGAAGCCAAATCTTTATTTTCATATTCCAGCGTGGGAGGATTGTCCCCGGTGGTCAGAAAAAGTGATTGGAAGCCAAATGCATTAGAAAAGGCATCAAAGAAGGTGGTCTGTTGGGGTTTTTTGTGATGGCTAAAGCTTAAACTAAGCCTTAGATTGCCTTCTGAACTTGACTTCCTCTCGCAGTCCCTGTTAGAAGTAGTATAATGCTGTGAATGTTGTTACAAAATGCAGGATGTTAATCAAGCAGATAGAATATGAAAGTATGTAGCACAATTTAACTGTTCTGTGTCATTTTTTTGCAACATTTCGGTGAGTGTAAACTCTGGTGTCAACATGATGCAGCCTGGGGCTGAAGTGTGTGGTGTGTGGTTACCCGTGAGACCTTGTTGAAGAGAAGTCGCTTAACCTTCCACCGTTGAGCTGCAGTTCTCATCGGTGGGGAACCGGGCTTTACCCTGGCGATATTGAAGGCGTCGTTCAGAGACATTTGGAATAGGCACTAATGATGAAGACTAATCTCCAGGCTCACTTTAAAGTAAAGCTAATTCGATGTTTAGCAGTGCTGCTGTTCAAACAGGAATGACTTATTTTCTTAAACTACTTAGTGGAGATTCAGGCTTTGTTGTATTTTTGTTGCTTTGTAGGAAATGATTGAAGCATACTGCTGTTTTAAAGAGGGGCAGCAGAAGGCTTTACAAATTTCTTTCTGCTCCCTTTAAGGTTGACCTGTGTTTAGAGTGTATTGAATGGGCCAAATCAGAGAAGAGGACTTTCCTACGCCAGGCTCTGGAGGTACGTTACGTTGCGGATTCCAGACCTATGTAATAATGTCTCCCCTTTATCAGATTTAATACTTATAAAAGTTGGGAACTTGTAGCATGTTGTCTAGATATTTGTACATGTAATAGACGAGCGATAACAATTACGCTGAAGTTAGTGACTGTCCTAGAATAGGCAGGATTTTACCCACTGTATTTAAAATAGCCAATCTTCCAAATGGTAGATCTTGCAGAATTGGACCATATGATGTAATGAATGCAAACTAATCCAGTGAAGTCTGTGCAGATACAAAATACAAAGTTTTCTTTTACAAAATCAATCTGTACTCCCTTTCACTGGCTTTCCTCTCAGCAGTTCCTTTTCTGTTCTCCAGGCGAGGCTGGTCTCTTTGTACTTCGATACCAAGAGGTACCAAGAAGCGCTGCAGCTAGGTGAGTCTCCCACTAGGTGGTGGTAGTAGTTCTTTGCTTTGAAATGAGTCTTGAGGCTGACAAGGGAACCAAATCAACTACGTCATGTTCCTTGATAAGTTTTGTAGGACTTGGGCATTAATTTCTTAGTGCTGTACCAGTTCTGCCATCTTCTGCTATAGCTTGGTGATAAAAGCTTTTAGAGATCTCTTTGTTCTCCCCATTTGTTCATTTCACATAATTTTGGAAGCGAAGAGGAGCTATATCCAGTTGAAGGCCATCAGGTTCGGCTCCTGCTGGAACATACACAGTATACTGCTGTGGACAGAGAGGTTGAAGGGAGAAACCAGCTTTTTTTCAGTTTGCTCAAATACGGCCTCAGTAGAAGCAGTAGTAATGCCAGGAAATGCCAAACCTCTGAGGATGTAATTAGACCAGCTTTGTGAAGCAGTGTAAAGGCTTGAAGAATTTGCTTCTTTGTACCACCTGAGATATGGTAATTAACCGTGTGAACTCTCCTAACCTGCTACAAAGCAGAGCAAAGCAGGTCATCCTACATGGCCCAACTCCCTTCGGTGCTTTACGGATGCTCATTTTTGCAAATGACTGCAGTAATGAGTGATGAGGTTTAAGCTGGCTAAAGGGTACGGACCGCTCCGCCAGCTCAGCGCCGGGGTATGAGCGGGGCTGAGGGATGACTGCACTGACACGGACACAAGCGCTCACCCGGGCGGTGGTGATGCCTCACTGGGGACCCGTAACTTCTTAAACAGCGTGGTGGCAAGAGCGTGTGTCATGTCCGGAGTCACCTGGGTGACTTGTATCTGATCAGAATATCAAGTTAAGTGCTCTGATACGTGGAATTCAATATCAAGTTAGAATTAGTTTGCATAGGGATATGTAATGAGCTTGGATTTAAACTGATCAGAGTCCATGCTGCAAAGCTATGCTTAATTAAGTTAGTTAATGATGGTGGTAGAGCTTAAGGAGTTTTGGAGGCCTGTACCTATAGGACGGCCCCTCGGAAAGCTCTATCGGGATGTCAGTGTTGCGTGCGAGCATTTCTGTGTGGCTGGCCAAGACATGGTTGTGGCCGCGGGGAGTGGGTGCAAGCAGAGAGTCTACGGGATGTTTCTAGGGAGAGTCCATTCTCTTCCGTCTAGTGTTGCAGTTTCAGCTGTGGTTTTCAGCTTCTAAGCACAGCAAGTGAGGATGAGGTTCTCATCTCTGCTTGCGTTAAGTTGGTTGTTTAGTTTGTAGCGGGAGGGAAAGAAAGGGAAAAGTTTTCTCTAGGGCTGGTTCTCGCTGTCCTCACAAGGCACCAGTATAGGTTAGGGGTGGACCTGCTGGGAAGTAGCTCTGAGGAGAAGGATTTGGGGGTCCTGGTAGATAGCAAATTGTCCATGAGCCAGCAGTGTGCCCTTGCTGCCAAAAAGGCCAATGGAATCCTGGGCTGCATAGGGAAGAGGGTGACCAGTAGGTCGAGGGAGGTCATTCTCCCCCTCTACTCGGCACTGGGGAGGCCACAACTGGAATACTGTGTCCAGTTTTGGGCTCCCCAGTTCAAGAGGGACAGGGAACTGCTGGAGAGAGTCCAGCGAAGGGCAACCAAGATGATGGAGGGATGGGAGCTCGTCCCGTATGAGGAAAGGCTGAGAGCGCTGCGACTCTCCAGCCTGGAGAAGAGAAGGCTGAGGGGAGACCTGATTATGGCGTACAAGTCCCTAAAGGGTGGGTTGAAGGGGGATGGAGCCACACTCTTCTCGGTGGTTCCCAGTGACAGGACGAGGGGCGATGGGCACAAGTTGGAACAGAGGAAGTTCCGTTCCAACACACGGAAGAACTTCTTTACGGTTGGGGTGACAGAGCACTGCCCAGGCTGCCCAGGGGGTGGGGGAGTCCCCTTCTCTGGAGATGTTCAGGCCCCGCCGGGATGCAGTCCTGAGCGATGTGCTCTGGGCAGTCCTGCTTTAGCGGGGGAGTGGGACTGGGTGATCTCTAGAGGGCCCTTCCAACTCTGAAAATTCTGTGATTCTGTGAAGGCTTTAATGTGACAATTTATCTGGGTGTTTCTTAGGCTGTCCGTTCCTGCTTCCTAAATTTGATCTGTAGATGTCCTGTGCTTAAAACATTCCTTCCTCATCCCAGATTCTTAGGAGTTGCTTGAAAATCCTCAGGTCTCACCCTAGGGGAATGGTGCCGGAACGGGCAGTACTTCAGGTTTGCTCGGAGCTCCGAATGTGAGTGGTAAATCATGCTGTCGTCTGGGGAAAGGGTACCAGAGTGACCATCTGAACCGCACAACCCCTCCTTGGCTTTCTGCTGAGCGTCTGCTGCCCGTGATGAGGTGGCAGAGACACGCTGTCCACATACCCGAGTATTCTCACTGCCCTCTTCCACCTCTAACACAAAACTGGTTCGTTCTTCTCCGACTGTGGACCGACACTGACCCACTATTATTTCCTCTCCTTTGTTTCTTCTTGCAAGAACAGGTTGTGTAAGCCAAGCCTCCCTTCCTCGAGGCCAGTGCTGCTGTGGGGGGAAGAAGGGTGTTGTCTGGAAGGACTTGGTTTGCGTAGCCGTTGGTAGCAGAGGCAGAGCAGGTTACAAAGGTTCTTGTTCTTCCCCGCTGCTAGGCTCCCAGCTTCTTCGGGAATTGAAAAAGATGGACGACAAAGCATTGCTGGTGGAAGTGCAGCTGTTAGAGAGTAAGACTTACCATGCCCTGAGCAATCTGCCAAAAGCAAGAGCAGCCTTAACCTCTGCGCGGACTACAGCCAACGCAATCTACTGTCCACCTAAGCTGCAAGCGGCGTTAGACATGCAGTCAGGTAAAGCCCTTCAGGAGGAGGGGAAAGTCTAGGACTTGTCATGATGCATCAGTTGACTGATGCTTGTTCTTTCCTGAGCGAATCGTAGAAAATGATGCTAGGTGGGACCTCAGGTTACCCGCAAGTCTGCTCAGCTGCCTCAAGGCAGGATCAGCTATAATTACATTGTTCCCGATATGTGTTTTTTCAGCCTGTTTTTTAAAACCTCCAGTGGTGGAGGGTCTGTAACCTCCCTAGGCACTACAGCATTACACCACGCTCGTGTAACTGTAACGTTGTTCCTGACCTAATTTGCAGGCACTTACCTGAAGTGCCCCGAACTTATCTTTTTTAACATGTCCCCTTAAGAGAGGGGCACGGATGTTCTTCTGCTAGAGACAGGGCAAAGGGGGACGCAGAAGGAAAGGATTCTCTTTAATGAAGTACTGGGTAAAGCGCTGGGCAACCAGATTGTTCTGTCCTCTTCCAGTCACATTCAGAATTAACTCTGATGCCTTCCTGTTTGTTCCTCTCCACAGGTATTATTCATGCAGCAGAAGAGAAGGACTGGAAAACAGCCTATTCATATTTTTACGAGGCGTTTGAGGGATATGATTCGATTGACAACCCAAAAGCCATCACTGCGCTGAAATACATGTTGCTGTGCAAAATCATGCTGAACATGTACGTGGCAAAGGGTTCTGCGAAGAGCACTTCCTGCATTTAAATGGGAAAGGCTTTTTGTTTGTAAGACTCGATACTAATGAAAGAACTCAAGCGGATGAGCTTGCTCTTTGTCATTATGACCTAATCGATGCTTCTGATACAATGTTACCTTGAATTGTAGTAATTTGCTATCAATGGGGAGGTTTTGAGACACGCTTAGATTTAAGCCGACCGTGTTGTTGAATAAATGCTCTCTTCCCTCCCTCCCCTCTCTAGCCCAGAAGATGTGCAAGCGTTAGTGAGTGGAAAGCTTGCTCTGCGGTATGCAGGAAGACAGGTATAGAAACTTAATCCTTTCTATCTTCCTATTATCTCTGAGAATACTGTGTTATTCTTTTGGCAAATACTTTGGTCTTTTCCTACCAAAATACCCTTCGCTTCTGAGCGGCCTGAACGAGATCCAGAACTGATTAAATTACCATAAGTAATTACCATAAGTCAATTGCCGTCAAAGGGAATACAGTGATTTTCACAACCTGAGAATCTGGCCTGCTCGCTTCATTTTCTGGTTTTCTCCTCCCTGCTTTTTTCCTGAACTACGAAATGCCTGACGCCGTAAGGTACTCCTGTCTCAGCCCTCGCCAACTGCTCTGCAGCCACGGATCTGATGTATTTAAATCCAAGTTATTCATTGTTTTCACTGGTGTTGTAGCAAGTCCTGAAAATCCTTTCGTAGCAGCGTAGCTGAGCAGCTTGAGACCTAGATGACTGTAAGGTGGAAGCCAAGCAGCTGGGGAGCTGTTAAATCAACTGTTTATTCTAACATGTTAACTTGCCAGTCTGTGAATGCCACCCCCGTATTAAATCCAGAGATGCTTATATAAAGCGCAGGGCCAAAAGCCAGGCGTGCCAGCGTCTGAGCCAGGCTTACACGCTGATGCCCTCAGTGGCTTTGGCCAGCCGGCTATTTACTTTGACGCAGGAGCTAATACTCGCCTACCTCACAGAGGATCGGGGAAGCTGTTTAGTAGAGGAGGTCAGTGAGCGTATGTGCGTAGAATAGAGTCTGAAGGGGGGATATCCCCGCATTATCCCTGCTGGATCACGGAGGGCAGCCCTGGTCCTGCTTCATCCCTTTCCCTTGGGTGGCAGCTGGGTTGGAAGCTCCTTTTCAGAGCATGAGGGCACTGTACCCTGGAGGAAATCTCAGCTCTTGCCTCCAGTGTCCTCCTGAGACAGCAGCGATCGCAAGTTCTGGCTGCGGAAACCGAACGTAGGGAGCAGAGAGAAAGTGGGCAGCCTTGGGGACAGCTTGGTGGGAGAGGTGGTAGCAGAAACCTGGGCCTCATGCACCACAGCCACCGGGCTGTCCTGCTTGTCTTGTGCCTCTCACCACTTGGAAACTGTTCTTCTAGTGGTGGTACTGATCTGTTTAGTGTAAATATGGTGGTTTGGTTATGGCTGAGTCTTTTGCTTTGTTTCAGCAATGGTGGGGTAGACAAGAAACATTTCCTGGTGCTGTCCGCGATGGGGTATCTGTAGGACTTCTGCTGTGCTTCTGTTGCTCAGCCAAGGAAATGTGGCGTGCTGAAGGGGAGAAACGCAGCTTAAGGGCTGAAAATGGCCACGTTCATTAAGCAAGTGCCGAAATGTGCACTTTCCTTAAAAATTGTATCAAACTTGCTCCCAACCTGCAACCTGATAGGAACTGCAGCTGGTGTTCTCAAACCTTGCGAAGCTTGAGTTCTTTGTTTCTGTGAAGCTGATTTCACGCTGTGTCCTGCAGCTGTTCTGCATGTTCTCCTTATTAGCAGCTGTTCTTACTCTGCCTGTGTGGAAGTAACACTGACATGGCTTTGTAGCAAGAGGGAACATTCCCATTTTGCTGCTTAAGCACATTTTCAGTATACTGCACAGTCGGCATAATAGCACCGAGAGGGGAATCCAGAAAAATAACCTACTCTCGTTTTCTTTCTCTGCAGACAGAAGCACTAAAATGTGTGGCACAAGCCAGTAAGAACCGATCGCTGGCGGATTTTGAAAAGGTGAGTCAGGAGACAGAAAATAGGGTCTGGCTGGACAGAACATTCAGAAATACCAGGTTTGGAAAGTTGTAGGAGCTGTTACATCCCACAGCAGGAAACCATAAAAATATTCGTAGAAAGCAACAGCGCGTCAAGCAAATAACCCACAATAATAAATCAGTTTGGTTTTCGCAGCATGGGGAGTAATAGCTTGCTTGAAACTAGGTTTTTTTCATTGGTTTTTTTCCTTTCTTTTTTTGGAGAGCCAACTCAGAAGCAGTTCCCTGAACTTTTGGTGCTGTTCACTGGGATGGTTATCTTCCTAAATTTTTCCCTGGCTTCAGCAAGAATACCACGAGATAACGGAGAGTATTTCTGTGTCAGGAAACAATCCTGTCACGCTGTCTCCCGAGCGTACACCAGAGATTCTGGCTTGCTGAGCTCCGGCAGCGTAAAGACAAAAGATGCACGGTGCTTGAAAGGCTGCTGGGCTGTCCTGACCTCCTGGCCTTTTACCAAGTTACGGGATTGGATTAACCACCGATGCTTTGCTGGGCAGGGAGGAAAGATATTTCATACTCAGAGGGCTTTGAAGACGGGAGGCTTGTTGCTACCTGAATTATTTGCTCCCGCTGTGTCTTCCGCAGGCTCTGACAGACTATAAGGTGGAGCTCAGGGACGACCCCATCATAAACACTCACTTGGCTAAGCTCTATGATAACTTATTGGAACAGAATCTGATCAGAGTCATCGAACCCTTCTCCAGAGTACAGGTAAATGTTCCCAGCAAGCACACCGACGTACTGGTACCTCTGTCCCCTCCTGTTGGTGGGTGAAGGACTTGTTCCTGTACAGAATACTTCTTACTCAGAGCTGTGCGGCGTTTCCAGAGCTCAGGGTTCGTCATGTTCAGCTGAAAAATGATAAGGAGGGGGCTGAGGGGAACTTTGGAAAACCACGTTCCAGAGTAATGGGCCTTTCCACCTGTTTTGCTACGCACACTGAAAGGTGGACATGCTTTTAGCACTGAAGGTAGCAGTGTTTGGCTTTTAAGGGCTCTGACGGGGTGTGGGTAAAGCTGCAATGATCTTGGAGAAGAAACGTTATTCCAGGTTTGAGAGTGAAATGGCTTTAGGTGTCTAGTCCATCTTCAGTTAAAGTCGGATGTGAAACCTGAAGGACATGAACCTGCAAAGCGGAGAAAGCGGAGATTTTTAGGCCAGAGCGTTTGCAGGCCCTTGAGTTCTTCTTTGGAAGAGCCCCATACCTCCACGTTGCATGTGAAAAGTACAGCTGAAGATTTACTTAACTCTGTTGGTCTCTCTTATAGATTGAACACATATCCAGCCTCATCAAGCTCTCAAAGGTAAGAACATCATGAGAAATCAGTGACATGTCTTAAGAGGGCAAAGGAATTGAGGTCAAATGGCATTTGCTGCTGGAAAATAAGTGTTGTTATTAAACCTGACGGGTCAGCTCCACAGCACTTACAGGCAAATACCGCTCTTGGGAACTTAACTTTAACCCAGACAGTTTCCAGGAGTCATCAGACTGGCTTCCTCTGCGCTAAGAAGTTGCTGTAACGTCACCTGCCTTCACATGGGTTTTACTCCCGGTGTTAGCGCTTGCTTTTTGATAGGGACAGGTTTTCTTCTGCTGTGGTAACAGCTCATGTCATGACCAGCTCAGTCTTCCCCGTTGACCTGCGTTTAATCCTCGTGAGCGTGCCCAGAGGAACCTCTCTCAGACCCTTAAGATACAGGATCCAGCTAATCACTTCGATTGAAGTTTCATTAGGGATGCGCATGTCACATTGCCTATTGCAATAACTGCTTTACAGATAATCCCGACCAGATTAAGCTGTAGGAAAATCCACTGTAGTCCCAGCCGGTTGCATCCCGAAGTGCTTTTGTCCTGTGTTGCCGTGACGGCTGGAAGTTTGGAACTGTCCTGAGCTCAGCCTTTATGGTCGTTACATCACCTATCCTCCTTTTCTACCTGTGCAGTCGTTTCCTAGTCTAGCCCTTGGTCTTTAACACATACTGAATAGTTTGAGTAAAAGCTGGACTGCAGTTGTTTTTTAACTCTGTCCAAAGAGCAGAAGAGGAGCTGAGTCCTGTGGGCCCTGGCCTGGCGCTGGGCAGGAGGTCAGCTCGATACCGACTGGCTTAAATGAAGCCTGGCAAACACTTGACTAAATAT
>NW_009648060.1:21737-22611 GCF_000708025.1 Charadrius vociferus
GCTGCGTTCGAGGAGAGTTGTGAGTTGTGCTCTTCTGCCTTGGAGCTTACTGGAGGTCACGGTCACCTTTCCCGGATAAATAATGTCAAGAGTGTTTTGTGCATTGGCGTGGGGCACCCAGACGGCACAGCTGATGGGTTTGGGTTTGTCTGGGATCACAGCAGGCTGCTTTTCTAATGAGCCTTCAAGGAAACGGCTCCGTTCTCGTTTACGTTGTCCCTAGTGTCGATGTAGAAAGCCCTCTTGGTCCAGCTGAGCGAGGTGAACTCCCAAAAGAAGCATACTGGTTAGAGAAGAGCTCAAAAATTACAGAACCCAGCTGCAGTGCCCACCTGGCACCTGGGAATAACTTCATTGTAAAGTGGTGGTGGGTTTTTTGGTTTTTCTTTTTGCCTCGCTCCAGCAGTGTGCTGAGCCATCCTGCTGGGCACAGGGCCTGGAGGGGGAAGGTGGCTGGTAGGGACTGCGCGGGCGTAAGCGTCCCCTGGGTGTCTTCTCGGGGCTCCCAAAAGAAGCATACTGGTTAGAGAAGAGCTCAAAAATTACAGAACCCAGCTGCAGTGCCCATCTGGCACCTGGGAATAGTTTCATTGTAAAATGGTGGTGGGTTTTTTGTTTTTTCTTTTTGCCTCGCTCCAGCGGTGTGCTGAGCCATCCTGCTGGGCACAGGGCCTGGAGGGGGCAGGTGGCTGGTAGGGACTGCGCGGGCGTAAGCGTCCCCTGGGTGTCTTCTCGGGCCCCTTTGGAGGATGGGGGTTTTTTTCTGGGTAAGCTACTGCTAACGCAGTCTGGACAAAAATCACTCAGCCAGTCCGGTACAACACGTGAGCCCCTTCCAAACCCGGCACAGCCGACCGGCCGTTTACTGGGGACC
>NW_009648060.1:22705-26526 GCF_000708025.1 Charadrius vociferus
GGCGGGAGCCGGAGGTCGCAGCAGCTCCGGACCTATCGCTCCTCCCAGGCCAAGGTGCGGTTTGTGTCCTTGAGGCTTGTTTTCTCTCCTCTCGATTGACGTGGCTCTGTTTTCTTTTGCAGAGTTGAATTTGCTAGCTGTCATTTGGAGAGTGTGTGTGACAGGAGAGTGAAACCTTTGGGAAAATGTTAGGAGACTTTTTTTTTTCTTTTTTTTTTTTTTTCTTTCTCTTTGTTCTACTTTTCGCTCGGAAAGTTTTTAAACTTCCTCATCCGGTGCATCTTGTATTCCATACGATGCGTGTTCCAGTTTCCATGTAATCTTTACTGGCCGAACTTTGTATCTGGGGGGGGAATATTGTTTAAACAAAGAGGGTATTCTAAATAAAAGGAAAAAGGCTTACACTACCTAAACATGTGCTTTCCACTTCCTGAGGGATGGCAGAGAGTTAAGCAGGGACGAAGTTTTGTTACCGATAGGTGCCCAAAACAAGTTGGCTTCATCTCTCCCTCTGCTCTGAAATCTGAGACTTACTGACGGTGTATAAGCAGCCAAGTTTACTCCATTTGTACTGAACGAAAAGAAAACAACCCCAAACCCAAAATACACAGACTGCTGGTTTATTTTGAAATCTTAAAAAGACCTCAGATCCCCTCGAAAGCCGCTCCACAATGATTTTCCTGAAGGCTTTCGCACCCGAGGAACCCGCTTCAGAATTGTCGTTGTGCTGCGCTAGCCCAGACCCGCCCTGCGCAGCCCCGACCCCTGCAGCCGCCTGCGGCCGCTCTCCACACCATTAGGCCAGTTTCTAATAAAGGGAACAGCGCAGGTTTCCCCCGGGGGCCTGCATTGCATGCTATTGTTTTAAAATAGACTAGATTTTCAATGTTTTCTCCCTCTCCCCCCCACCTGCATTGGTAGGAAGAGCAGGTGAGCAGGCGTTCCCCGAGTCCTCGCCTCCCCGCGGGAGCCAAACCTCCTCCGGCGGGGAGGCGAGCGCTGCGCCGGGCGCTGATCAGACTCTCATTAATTTGCCTCTGCTGCGTTAGTGTTTCTTTTTGGGTTGGTTTTTTTTTTCTTTTTTTTCTTTTCTTTTTTTTTTTTCTTTTTTCAACATCCGATGTGAGACAGCTTGGCCCTTCTGGAATAACCGAGCGCAGCGCTCGCTGGGGAGCCTCCGCCTTTACTGTCCCAAAGTCATAGCCGGGGGGTGGAGCACGGTGTATTCCAGCGTGTTGCATTTTACGGTGAGGTCCCTAGCTAGGTTTTAACGCCATTTGGGCAGTGTAAGCTTCTGCATCTCTGTCCTGCTCATCTTTATTTTTCCTTTCCCCTCTGTCTCTCTTTCTCTCTCTCCTTCGCCACGTTTTTCTTACAAAATTTATATTTTGTAAAAGGATTCTGTTTTATCAGGAAATATTTTGCCTTCACACTGAATCTTAGACTGGCTGATTTTTCTGCTTTCTGTTCACATTTTAACCTCTCCGACATTTTTCTTTTTCTTTTTCTTTTTAAATTTCCATCTCATCCAGTCAGTCACTGTTTGGGTTTTTGGCACCATCAATATCAAATGTACAAACGGTTCTTGCTAACCAACACCAGGTATATCTGATGTTCAGATGAGTTCCAATAAAATAATTTTTTTTTCAAAAAAAAAAAAATCTGTCTCCTGTCTTCAGCAGCAGATAACGGGCACGTTTGGTGCAGTTTCTCTCTTCGCTTAGGGAAGGGTGGATCGCGACACAAGCAGTGCGCCTGGCCGGAGCTCGCGAAAGCATCGTCGGTGATGATGTTTCTGAGACGCCGAGCGTGAGGGGCCGTGTTTGAAGCAGCATCGCTAAAGATTTGTGGGTTGTGACCTGTTCCTGGCACAGCAAGTTTGAGTTTTACCAAATGAAGTTGTTATTATTACCATTATTATTATGGTGAAAAATGAATTACATCTTACCTTGCACCTCTGGGCTTTCTTGAAAATACTCTGATGCTGCACTGTACGCTCTCACATTGCGTACGACACGGCGCATAGATCCCTCTTTAGGCCAGAGAGGGGGTTCAGCGTGAAAGTGATGCAGCATCTTTGATTTTTCGTGTCCGAAACTGGTGCGTCTCGGACACCGGCTGGTTGAGGTGGTGCCGGTCTCTCGGAAAGAAACCCGTCCTCGTAGGCAGGAAAATGTGAAGGGTTTAACTCCTGCCCTTAGCCGTGGCTTGGCTTGCAGGGGAAGCTCGTTTCTAGTTTTCTCAGTAGTTTGTTTTTGGTTTTTTTTTTAATTATAAATTGCTCATGAGGTATTTCCCAAAAGCGGCTCTGGCCAGTTCACCAGTTCACCGCAATGCCACGTAAATGGTGTTTCCCTGAGATGCTTGGCTGGGGCCGTGATTTGCTGATTTAGGGTGCTGATCGTAGGTGAATGAGGGGAAATTCGTTCGTGGAAGCAGAGCTGAAGCCCGTGTGCGCAGCGGTGACGGTCGCTGAGGTGGAGGACGGTGGAGGTGGCCGTGAAGTGCTGCGTGCCCTCGGCGAGAATGGCGTCCAGCTCCGGCTGTCGTCCCTCGGAGGGAACACGATTTGTCGCGACGGGGGGAGCAGACAAAGCCCAGTGCTGGAGACTACGACTGGAGCAGCGCGAAGGACGCTGCGGCAGGTCGGTGGTGACGCTGGCTCGGGGCCGCCTTGTGCAGGGTCAGGGAGCTTTAATTGCATGTTGGTCACTCAAAACGCCTGCGGAATCCGGGATTTTCTGTGGCGCCCGAGCACCTGCCTTCCTCGTCTGAGTGTATTAAAATTAGGGCCAAAGAAGCTCAAATGGTGGGGCTTCTTGTTAAACCCTTTTGGCTCAAACTTCAAAAGGCTTAACTTAAAAAGCAGGCGTCCGCACAGAGGCGAGTTTCCTGCTGCTTGGCTCCATGTAGTATTTTTTAATGGACAAAGGGATTTCTCGGTAACGGCAGTGCCGCTCCGGCTGCACGAGCACAGTCCCCTTTGGGTCATTACATAGAAAAACCTCTAAAGCCGTTTGTGAAGAGGATGTACGAAGAGGAGACCTTCTCACCATCCCTTCAGAAACCAGCTCCTGCGTGGGGTTGAACACGCTTCGAGGGACGTGTGGGTTTTCGGGTGCTTTGGGACAGGTCTGTCCTCACAGCATCGGTACCGGGGCTCTGTCCTGAGCTGCCCTCAAACCATCATCGGGGCACGTGGGGACAGGCGCGTTCTCAAGCCCTCTGCTCTGTGTCTCAAACTGCCGAGCGTCGGCGTCGGGGTGCAAGCTGCTGCCATTGAGCTCACGGTGCTGAGGAAACTGCTGCCCTGGCACGGAACGGGGGGAAAAGAGATGGATCAGAAAATCTCCCCTGGTTTTCCTATGTATCTGCAGCCCGGACCTGCGCTGCTGTGAGTACCGGCACTGGTGGCAGCAGCAGCTTTGGCGGAGCTTTGTCCCAAAGTGACCTTTTGCTTTACCCTCCACCCGCTTTCAACCCGGAGTGCGCCGTGGCCTTGTCCCAGGCAGTGCCGGCCAAAAGCCTGTGTGCCACCACCTGGGGACAGCGGTTTTGGGGATGACAGCCCTTTCCCGTGTGTGCCGGTTCAGTCCCTGGGTGCCGGGAGGGTGCGGGTGTGTCTGGATGAAACGGGCGATTTGGTTTTTTTTTTTAAGAATTCTGTCGTCGAAGGGGACTTGGGGCCACGTGTCTGTGGCAGTGGTGGCTTTGGGGAGTACAAATGAGCTGAGCCGAAGTCATCAGCCGAACCCTGGTGCGGGTGGGGTCGGGATCAGCCCTCCCCCCGATCTTCGGCCGAAGCGGCGCCCGGGGGCGGA
>NW_009648060.1:28990-30284 GCF_000708025.1 Charadrius vociferus
CGCCTCCCGCCCCTTTATTTATTTTCTTTGAAGAGACTCGAATTTCCCGAGCGCGTCTGAAGGGAAAAAAAAAACAAAAAACAAACAAAAACCCGCTACTGTATCACGACATCAATGTGAAATGTCTTGTTCCCATCGTGCACTGATCATGAGTATTGTGTAAAGGATCTACTTGAGTGTGCAAGGAAAGAATCTACATGCTGCTATATGAATACTTTTAGAACAAAAAAAAAACAAAAACAAAAAAAAGAAACAAAAAGAAACTACTAACCTACGGAGGGGGGGGAAAAAAAGAAAAACCCTTCTTTATTCTTTCATTGTTGCTTTTACAGTGGTATTGCGCATGCGAACAGGAGCATTTTGTGTCTTCAAAAAAAAAAAGGAGAAAAAATCACATAAAAAAATAATAATCAAAAGAAAAAAAAACGTTAACGAGAGATGGCTGTAAAAATTACACCCATGCACAAAGACCCGACACCACCCCGATGCCGCAGTCTTGAGCTGGTATTCCCTCATCAGGCCTGGGGACTGATCAGGTTTTTTTGGGGTTTTATTCATATTTTTTTTCTCCGTGTGCACAGTTCTAGTTTAGTTCTGGTCCATCGGGTGTTACACTTGCGGACGAGAGGGAGAAATAACGTGCCATTTATTTTTATTTTTTATTTTTCACTTGAAGCTCTTCATCGCTGTACATTGGACCCCGCTAATGATACATGTGTACGTACGTTTTTTTAGTGCAATCTCTTCTGTAGATCTTTGTTGACCAAACTGGTGGGTATTGTTACTTATTAATTTATATTTGTCTCATTTTGTATGTATGTGTATAGTGTGTTTGTAAGTATGTGTGGTTTATAACCTGACCGACTGTGTCATGGGGCTCAGTGTGCCTGTAATTTAATCCCCTCCCCTTATTTTTATTTATTTTTGTACTGTGCTGATTAAATAAAAATGCACTGACCATCCATTACACGGCAGCGGTTCGTGGCGGAGTCTTTTCTGCAATCCCACACCTCCGCCGCCCCCTTCGCGGCGTTGGCAAATTGGATTTGCTTTGACGAAAGAGGGGTTTAACGCGGCCGCGGGTTTAATCGCGCTCCGGGCGCCGGGGTCACCCCGTGGCTGGGGGCTGACGGGGCTGCGCGAGGCGTCGCGGGGCGAGGAGGAGCATCCGGCACGTGAGAGGGGAAAAAAGCGGGTTATCGGGACGCCAAAACTCCGTTTTCCATCTGTGCATCATCTCACCTGAGCCACCGCGCCAGGCAGAAACTGGGACCGCCATAGTGGGATGCAACTA
>NW_009648060.1:31371-32175 GCF_000708025.1 Charadrius vociferus
GGGCGGGGGGTCCACCCGCAGAGCCCCCCCAGCACCCAAGGGGTCGGAAATCCTGACCTGACCAGCAGTGCCAGGACTCGGTACACGTCATCCCGACAGCCCCGCAACGGCACACGGCCGTCTCCGCTCAAAACCCGCCGCAGCAGCCCCGCGCAGGGTGGAAATCCAAAGCTCGTTGGTACATACGGCCCCTCCCGTAAACACCGAGCTCGGGGTCAGCTGAGCCGCGGGAGGACGAGATGCCACCAGAGAAGCCAAAGCGATGCACAACGCCCCAACATCCAACACCCGCAGCCGGGAAGAGCCGGGAAAATGCTTCCAAGGGAACAGCCCGGATGTTTGCCGTGGGGTTTCCGCTGCCGCCCCTCGCCTGGCGCGGCCGGCCGCGGTCGGAGCTGGTGTCGGGTAGTGCAACGTGAGTCCCCGCGCGCCACGTGTTTCCAGCCAGAGGGTCCTTCAGAGGGTCCCCAACCTCCACACTGGGACTAACGCGACGCCACGGGGCTCAACCTAAAAATTCACCAAGGCCACTTGGTCCGAATGGGAACCCACCGGATTTTCGGTCAGCGGAGGGGGTAATTAAGGCAAAAGCACTGCAGCATTTAAAAAAAAAGTAAAACCTCTGCGCTGTGACTCCCACTCTCCTTTCTGCTGGTGGACCTGTCTCCAACCAAGGTGCCTTGATGGGTTAACCAACTCCAGGCAGGAAAGCAGCAAGTCCAGAGGTGCGGCTCCACGCACCATCCCAGCTCGGGGCGCGCCGGCAGGGCTGGAAGAGCGCGGAGGGTCTTCCCGGCGGGGGCA
>NW_009648060.1:32598-33973 GCF_000708025.1 Charadrius vociferus
CGGAGGGTCTTCCCGGCGGGGGCAGCCGTCCCTCCTTTCCAAACCCGGCCCCGCTTCCACGGGGATTCGGTCTCGCAGGACCGGACTCCCTGAGCCGGGTGTCTTTGGTTCCTCCGGGGGAGGCTGCGTAATATTGCAAAAAAAAGACACACACACAAAAAAAAAAGAAATGCAGAGGGGAACAGCAGAGAGGGTTTAAGAAATCAACGCGGGGAAGGGAGGAAAGGGTGTAAGTACCTATAAATGCTTTTTTTTTTGGACTAATTCAGAAGCACTTTCCTGCCATTCCGGCCTGTTTTGTAAGATGGATACAGGTCGTCGGCTATTTTAAGCCTTCGTTGCATGTGGTAGTAAAACCCTCTCCTGAATTTGGGTTTGCTAAACCTCTAGCTCTAGAGATCGTTTCAGGCGCATGCCCAAGTCACAGCTGAGCATCTCTAAATTAATCCCTTTGCAAAGTCCGAGGCGCGGGGAGGGCCATCAACGCCCCCGTCCCTCTTTCCTCCGCTCGCTCTCGCTCTCGCTCTCGCTCTCTCCGGGCTCGCTGCGCCAAGCGGAGGTGGGGGGGGATGCTAATTCCCCGGCACGCAGAGGATGAAACCGGAACGATGCTTGGTGAAATCCGGTTGGGATTGGTTAATCTTGGTTTCCACGGAGACGGTGCATTTCCGCCCGTGCAGGCTGCACTGGACCGGGTTGGTGACGCTGACTTGCAGAGCGCGTTTCTCACTGCAAAGGCAAAAAGGGAGAAGAGGAGTCAGGCGGGAGGGAGGGGATGCGGGTACCGTCGCTCGGACCTCGGCGCGGGGCAGGGAGCGGTGTTTTCGGGTCCCGCAGAGCCCAGCGCCCCGCGTCCAGCCAACCCGCAGCTCTGAGCGCGGCGTTGGGGCTCGCTCCAGCCCCGCTCCCCCACGCCAAGGTCACCCACGCGGGGACGGTGGCGCCGGGGCTCAGTGCCGGAGGGGGAGCATCGCCTCACGGGGCGGCAGAAGGTCTGGGGGGCCGCGGCTCGTGACCTCCCGAGCAACCGCTCCTCTCTCTCTAATTACAATGATGACGACATCCCTCGTTCTGAGCTCAGAGATTCCACGTACGGCACGAAATAGCTGAAAGAAGCAGAGGTTGGGGTGGTTTTTTGAATTCCCTCTCCAGACAGACAGACAGACAGACCGACCGACCGCGTGGCCTCCTGGGGACGGAGCGCCCTGAACAGGGGCACCCAAAACCTGTGTCCCTGCCAACCACTGCCCAGCTTTTTAACCCTTTAACCCGGCTTTGGTGCTAAAAATGACTCCCACGAGGGAAATAAGTAGTTTCTGCCACCCCAAACCAGTTTGTCCGCGGCTGTTTGGGTCGCCGCCGGCGGGGGACAGCA
>NW_009648060.1:34228-38672 GCF_000708025.1 Charadrius vociferus
CGTGGGACGGGCAGAGCGCTGGCGGCGTCAGACAGGAGAGAGAATGAGTGGGAGAAACGCCTGCGGCAGATCCGTCCCCGGCAGCCACCGCCGGCCCGGGGGATGCGGGAAGAAACACCCGGGGACGGCGGCGTTGGGGAAATCCCTCCCGCGATCTCAAATTCCCGATTTTCCAGAATTTCTCAGCATAATATCGAGTGGTTTAAAGACTTGAGTGGCATCGACTCCACCGCCTCCCTCCACGCTCGAAATACACGGCGGAGGATGCGGTGGGCGTCTATTAATTTCCCGACCCGAGGTCTCGCCTTGCTTTAGTCGTTACAGCATTTTCACCGACACAGCCCAAGTCCTTCACGCAGCACAGGTTTCGTTTTCCCTTCGTTAAGGCCATTCAAGGCACGTCCCGTCCCACAAGCCGCGTTTTTCACGCCGCTTCCCAATAATTAAGCTCTTCAGCGCTTCCATAGAAATGAGGGGGTGTTTGGCCGGGGGGTGCTGGCAGGGCGGCAGCGCACAGAGCCCTCACGTTGTCTCAGGTATTTAATACTTATTTACTTCGGCCTCGGGGACTCGAGGCTAAAATCCCTGCTTAGTTTGCTATTTTTACCGTGTCTTAGCAGAAGGAGGCGCGTACGCAGAGGAGCCTCTCGGAGATTCCTGCCATCGTGTGCTGGGAGAGCAGGTTTAGCATCAAGTGTCTGTAACAAGGGTCAGCGCTAACGACTTTCCTTCTCCTCTCCCGCAGCCCTCATCAAATTACGGGTGAGAAGACAGAGGGTCTGTCACCGGTAATAGTCAAACTGCGCTGAGCCTTTCGCACAGTGCTGAGGAGCCCGAACCAGGGGAGAGGAATTCACCTGAATTTTGACCACAGGCAGGAGCCTCTCCTGGAAATCAGAAGGTCACAGAATCACAGAATGGTTTGGGTTGGAAGGGACCATCAAGACCATCCAGCGCCACCCCCTGCCCTGTGCAGGGACACCCCCCACCAGCCCAGGTTGCTCCAAGCCCCGTCCAACCTGGCCTTGAACACCTCCAGGGATGGGGCAGCCACAGCTTCTCGGGGCAACCTGCCCCAGGGGATCACCACCCGCACAGGAGAGAACTTCTTCCTAAGGTCTTATCTAAATCTCCCCTCTTCCAGTTTGAAGCCATTCCCCCTCATCCCACGGCGCCCCTCCCTGATCCAGAGTCCCTCCCCAGCTCTCCTGGAGCCCCTTTAGGCACTGGAAGGGGCTCTGAGGTCTCCCCTTTTTGGCCTTCTCTTCTCCAGGCTGACCCCCCCCCCCTCTCCCAGCCTGTCCTCCCAGCAGAGGGGCTCCAGCCCTCCCAGCATCTCCGGGGCCTCCTCTGGCCCTGCTCCAACAGGTCCATGTTTTTCTTATGTTGTAATCTCCAGAGCTGGAGGCAGTACTCCACGTGGGGTCTCACCAGAGCAGAGTAGAGGGGAAGAATCACCTCCCTCCTTGATGTATGTTGAGCCCGGTGGGTGAGGGACCTTCAGCAAGAAGCTCAACCTCTCTAGATCTCCACTCTTGCCAGAATGAGAAGAATCAACTAACTACATGTCTACATGAAGCTAACGTTGTCCTGGGGTAGTGGGCTCTGGAGAAGATGCTCTGATCTTTGCCCCACATAACATTTCCATTAAATAAGGGTTTCACTTCCCCCACTGTGTTCTCCAGATCCCACCACGACACTACTCATTCACGCTTGATCAGGCATTGCTTTTCTTCATGCGAGACTAGGTTTCAGCCTCGAAACCTTCTGCTGGGGAAGCAGGACGACTCCTGAATGGCATCCAAAGAAGAATCCCCTTTGTGAGTCCTCACAGGGATCACAGAGCCCATCCTTGGTCTTGCCCGCGAGGCAACGCGATGCTGAACCCTGTCCCCAGCTCCACAAGCAGCTCGACCTGCTGGGACCTCCAGTCTCTCGGATGCTCCTCCCATGCTTGGTCAACAGCCAAGAAGGCGGAGGCTGGAGGAGATGTCAGTTTGGTTTCCAATCCATCAGTCACACCAGCATCACACCTGGCGGTGCAGCCGCAAAAAGGGGAGATGACAGCAGCTGGCTGCCCCGGAGTAAGATGGTTTATTTATTGACCGAAAGGGAGAAACCACCTGCCCGCATCTGCCCAGACCTTCCAAACCACACCGCTACAACGAGATCTTGCCGAGTAGCACAGCTGGGGAGATGCTGCCCCAGGTTCCCGCAGAATATAGACCCCAAAGGAAGAGGCTGAGCTGGAGATGGTCCAGCGCAATCCCGGAAGTCCGACAAAGTCTTTCATAGACAAGAGCAGCACAGTGGAAATACCCTTCGGGGATCACTGGTGCTCTGCAAGACCCCGATGGCAGCAAAGGGAGAGACAAGTCCCACTTCCACTCAAACTTGGGCTAAAAACTGAGTTTTCACTGCATAATCCTGTCCCACCATCCCACCACGGTACTTTGCTCTTCCACCTTCCACCTCGCTGAGATGATTTAGTCAGGTAAAGGATGTTAATGTGAATTTAAGGTGGAGGGAAGTCAGCGCTATTAAACTTCAAGCTTGGAAAGACATGTATTCACCACCCATGCTGTAACTCCCTAAGCATTCCGACGGCTGCTAGTATATAAGGAACATTTATGAATTTACTAATTACTTATGAATAATTTTCTGACCTTCTGACAATCTAAAGGACCGACTGGGTTTCGTATTAGAGGTGGAATATTTGTCATTTAAAGACTGAAGGGCAGAACTGAAGGTATTTATGACTATTGTGCGGCTGCAGACGCAGTCAGAGCGCAGAGAGTTGTGACATGCCCAAGGTCACAGACAACTGCGTCAGAATTAAGAGTTAAACCCAAACTTTCAAGATCTGTCCTTTAAGCGCAGATGAGCAACGTGCCGCGGCAGCCCAAACGCCCCTCTCTTCTTAACTCAAGGATCCTGTGTCGATTCAGACCCGGCTTCTTATCAAAAACAACGGCCAAGCTCACCCCTCTGCTCAACAGGCGACGACTGCCCGCACCTTCCGTCCTCAAAAGACAGTCCAAAAGTTGTCACTGGCCGGAGAAGACGCCTGCCCTCCTCCTTCGGCTTTCACCCCCCTCGTACTTACGGCACCCGCGGAGGTGAGCGCCCTCCCTGCAGGTCTGACGGCCCCCGGAGCTGTCGCTAGACTGACCCTTACTGCAGGCTGCGGAGGAGAATTTGTTCCAGACATCAGCCTCTATTTTAGTAAACCCTTAACAAGCTTCCGAGACATTTCTGCCGTCTGTCTTGTACGGAGAGACATTTAGGAGACCATCTATGAGCTCTCGGTGCTCATGTCACTGTAGGTACCAAACACGGCTCTGCCCGACCCAGCCCAGCCCCGTCGGACGGCAGCTTTGGCGCTTCACCGAGCCCCGACGCGACCTGCCCACCCGCGGAAGTCAATTAGGACAAAATGATGGATGCTGCTGCCGGGGCACCTTCTGGGAAATAAAATTATTTCTTTTTAAACAACGATTCCATTAGAAGAGACAGCGAGATGGAAGCGCCGAACCCGAGTCTGCCGGGGGAGGACCACCAGGGTCCAGCGGCCAGGAGAGAGACGGCGCACAAAACACAACGCAAAACCGGAAAGGAGAGCTTTCCTGGGAAGGTCAGGATCAACCCCAGCGCCGCTCTAGTCCTGCCGGGGAACCACGTGATAATCCCTGTATGTAATAAACCACACAGTAATTCCTGCGTATAACAAACCACAAGATAATTTCTGGATAAAATAAACCACACGGTAATTATTTCTGTGTCTAATAAACACCAAGGTGGTGGTGTTTCCTGAAAACACGGATCTTTTTATATAACCGCAGACAGCATTTTTGGGTGGAAGCAGCCTCTCTCGACACCCTGGCGGCACAAGCCACGGCCACTGACCTCAGCGCATTGCGCGGGGGCTTCTCTTTGCCCTTTGGATTTCACAGCTCAGCGAACTCTGCAGGACCGGGGCACTTCTCTTCCTTCATCCGCTCCAAACCGTCAGAGCGCTTCCATCAGCTCACTTCGCCCGTCTAGTGACTCGCGCTCATTAGAGGAGTTAATGGCAAATAGTGGGGGGGAGAGCTCGGGGTGTGAGCGGGCGAAGCAGCGCAAGCATCGCCCCAACAGCGGCCACGTGGACCGGAGAGCCACATCCCGGTGTGAGAGCATCGTTAGAAACCCAGCGCGAGCTGATGGGACACCCGGGTAAAACGCTGGCAACAGGGAAAGCGGCAGAGGAGAGAGGACTCCAAGTGGAAGCAGACCAGTGGCCCATGAAATATGAGCGTTTTGACTGAGCATTTAATCGAGGACCTCAGGGAGAACACAAGCCAAGCAGCGCATAAATGGCCACGGACATCTGTCAGCGCTGCTGATAATACAAAAGCGTCCACGTCGCCAGTAAGTGGTGGGAAGTGAAACGGCGAAGGGAAAG
>NW_009648060.1:38778-42938 GCF_000708025.1 Charadrius vociferus
AAAATCCGGCAGAGCCGCCGTCGGTGAGCTGTTCTTCGTTTGCCGCTGTGAGCTCCGTCAGGAATCACGGCGGGGTGCGGGGAGCCGGCACACGGCGTGCCCGGGGACAGCGGGACCCGACCCCGCTCCGGGGTGCTCTGAGACGCGGCCCCGTCGCTCACGGGGCTGGGAAGGAACGGGAGCTTGTATAGATTTTCCAGGGTTTTTAAATGGGGTGCTGCCTACGGACGCAGCTAACGCCATCGCGGAGAGGGAAATCAGTTCTTTCTAGGAAGCAAAATTTGGGTGGAAGGTGGCAAACCCTGATTTTCATGACAACAAACTAAAGGGCTTTAAACGAGGCTGAGCGTGCGACGCAGCGCGGAACGAGGGCTCAGCAGTAATAAAGCGAATGGGATGTATTCCGGCGAGGATTTTGTTAAACGATCAAATCTCTCTTGAGTTTAGATCAAGGCCTCCTTCTGGAAAGGCAGTCATCGCCGCGGACTACTCGGTTTAGGCTTCAAGCGAATGCGCAGCTGCAAACAAGATGTGAGAAAGCATTAGGAGCAGGACGGAGAATACCGAAAAAATGGTAACACCTTCTCTAAGTCAGCGGCGCAGTCTCATCTGGCTACCGGCTGCAGGCTTTGAGGGGGGCCAGCAATGAAAAAAAAAAATAAAATAAAAAGGCTCAGAGATGAAGGGAGGCTATAAAAAACCAAAGAGAAAAGCAGCAGTTATAATCTGCATGGAGAAAATACGTGAGAAGCAGAGAGAGAAGCTAGAGAGGTCTAAAGCAAGGCGGCTTTCAAGGCTTCCTGACGACAGCCAAAGAGACAAACAGCAACGCTGAGGATATCAAACGGGTCAGAGCATCTTTCCAGGCCGCCTGGGATCTCGCTGCCGTGGATCGCTCCCGGCTGCGGCGCTCAGTGCTATGGGGCGGCCCAGAGGCGAGAAAAACCGAGCAGGGTCTAAAATGACATCGGGCATAACATAGGTAATAAACATTTACGTATCTGCGTGACAACAGGTGTCATTTTTGGAGAAGATAAGTGTCCCCTGCGGGAGGGCTGGGAGCACGCCGGCGGTGCAGGCTGCGGGTTCGGCAGGGGAGGGCCGGGGGCAGATCTATCTCCTCCGACCACTCGCGGCTTTCTGCAACTTGCAAGACAATGATACTGGGGATATTTGGGCTCAAAGGAAAAGCTACAGTTCTCCCTGTGAAAATGAACCCCACAATAGCTTAAAGGGAGATAAAAATAGCAACATTCAGTTTCTCAACGTGTACGAGCGCGAAACCTCGCGTGTGTTTTTCCCCCCACCCCGGCTGGAAGCCCTCGGCACCGTGCCGGGAGAGCCGCTCCGTGCGCAGGACGGGCACGGGTCCCCTCCGCCGGCGGCCGGCTGCGAACAGAAGCATCCCCTGCTTCGGGGAGGTGGGGCAGCGGCGTCCCCGGGGAGCCGCGGCACGAAGGGCATCACCCGTAAATAATCCTGGGCGGATATTTCATTCCAGGGAGCGAGACGTCCTGCTGCAAGCATTCAGAGCCCGCGGGCTGCCGGCGCTCCGGCACGCTTCATCTTCTCTGCTCTCCCGCTGCCTCTCGGGGGGGCAGTAACATCTGAAGTGTGAGCAGCTTCAAAGCACCGGGTCCCACTTCCAGAAGAGATTTACACACTTGGAGCATAAATTTCCCTAAGTAAGACTCGGCTGATTTTGACGGCATCACCCCGGTGACTCCTTGGCACACTTCATCCTTCTTTGCTCTGCCATCAGAGGGAGAAAACACCTTTTCCCATCCAGCTCTTATTAAACCCCCCTGGCTCACGCAGCTCCAGCAATGATTTACTGCCCTGCGTACCCGAGAAAATAATTCAACGTCCTCTCTGCCTCCTCGCACCGGCTGCTGGAGCGCATTAGCACCGCCAAAGGAAATCCCCCTCCTTCAGCGGTCCCTTTTTAGTGCAGCCCTGAAGCTGCAGCTGGCAGCGCTCTTCATCCTGTGGCTTTTGGTTACCAACAGCGAGAAGCCCGGGGTGAGGAGATTAACCGGGACCCATTTTCGGGTGCAGATCATTCCTCTCAGCTCATAACTCAAGAGCAGCCGCACCGGCAGGGGATGAACACGGGCGGTAGGTAGCGTGCGGCTCATTCAGCGCGTGCCGCGTTACTCGCACGTGCGCCGAAGGGACCCGACAACATCCTAAACCACAGCGGGTTTTCAAAACCTGCCTTGCGAAACCCTCTCGGAGGTCTCACGCAGCCAAAGCCCGAGACAAACAGGATGTTTTCTCAAACCGTCTCTCTTTAGAGACGTAGGGCTGTTTGCGTCGTAGAGCTCTTCTGTATCAGGTGGTCGTGGCAGAGATTAGATGTTAAGATGGATCAAAGCTACAGAGGAGAGAGACTACAAAGAAGTCAGACATGAACAAAAGGAGATCTCAAGTCAGGATCAAATGGCAAATTTCCATAGTGGAAGGTCAGGACAAGTCCTCCAGGCATTTTCCTGCCAAGAAAGTTCAGCCCAGTTGAACGTGGCTCTGGCAGGTCCTTTCTCACGGTAGGATTTTTCAAAATTATCTGCAGTCAAGTGACACTTGATACTGTGAATTATTTTTTTTTTTGGCCTTCAAAACCAGCAAATGTTTACGGCTTATTTATAGTACGGTTTTGTACCTCGTGGTCTACATTCAGGCAAATCACCTCGGAAGCTGGAAGAAGTGGTTTCTGAAAAAGCAATTTTTCAATCTGCGAGAGAAGGACCAGGCTCCAAACTGCAAACCCACGTCAGTCCTCCGAAAACTCAACCACTCCACTTAAAAAGTGGCGTTCAGTGTTTTCTGGCTCAGAATTGCCCACGTGTCGTTCTCCTCTGCAGCTCACGCTGACATTTCTTTACCCGCGCAAACCACAGAGCCGCTCGTCTTCGGCTTTGGGAACCGTACAGTGCCACGTATTACAACACCACGCTAGCGAGTTGCGTCAGCAACTCTATTTTTGCCCTTTTAATGAGAAACAAGATTTGTTAATAGCTGTATATTCCCAGTGCAAAGCGTTACATATATGCCCAATATCACATAGCAAGGCAAAACCAAAGTCAGCTATTAATACTCTGGTCCGCTGGCGTCCGGCCGGTGCACCGAGACGCCTCTTTTTACTCATGTCTGAACCATAAAAGCCACTTTCCCAAGAAGACAGCAGCTGCCACAACACTGATGTGCGTTTTTCATGATGCGTCTGCGGTAGATCCGGGTATATTCCTTCCCCTCCCGCTGAGGTGTAAACCTAGTCCATTAAATGTTTGGCTCTCTCATTCTTAAAATACATTTATTCCGACTCGAACCCAAGGTCAGGCGGTCCCAGAGCAGCGCCGGCGAGCTGCGCTTCGTTCTTCATTTATTCAGTAACCGGGGCAATTTGTGCATCCATCCTCTCTAACCAGAGAGCGCTTTCCGGAAAGTCAGCGAGCTGTAAAACATTCCTGTCTCTTCCAGCAAAACCGTTTGGTTCACATGCTTCTGGGCACAGGAGGATCCGCAGGGGGACGGGGCAGAGGCTGCTCCTCCCCGCTGAGCGCTCTTCGCCTTCACGGGGGACTTGGGGTAACAGCCAGATTTCAATAAAATACCTAAGCAGCTAAAAAGCACATTAACAGGGGTCAGGTCCCGGCCAAGTTCTTATTTAATGGTGGGAAAGTGCCAAAAAAGTGACTTTGAGACATCACTTTGACTGCAAGCACACGGCGTGGTTTACCCCAACATCCCCTTTCCTCCAACCCTGGGTGATTTGATAGATTCAAAAAGTCAACATAATTATCACATATCGCTTGAAATGCAAGAAAAAGATCAACACCTAATGGAAGCTTCACCCTCCAACTGAGCCGGGGCAAACGCTCGCCCACGCGACCGGGGAGGGGATTCTGCCCCTCTGCTCCACTCTGGTGAGACCCCACCTGGAATATTGCCTCCAGCTCTGGAGATTACAACATAAGAAAAACATGGACCTGTTGGAGCGGGGCCAGAGGAGGCCCCGGAGATGCTGGGAGGGCTGGAGCCCCTCTGCTGGGAGGACAGGCTGGGAGAGTTGGGGGGGTTCAGCCTGGAGAAGAGAAGGCCAAAAAGGGGAGACCTCAGAGCCCCTTCCAGTGCTTAAAGGGGCTCCAGGAGAGCTGGGG
>NW_009648060.1:43050-56513 GCF_000708025.1 Charadrius vociferus
TGGGGGTGGAATTGGATGGTCTTTAAGGTCCCTTCCAACCCAAACCATTCTATGCTTCTATGATTCTATGACCCCCAGACCCCAGCCCGAACACGGCCACCATCTCCAAGGTGAAGGCACTGGACTTTGGGATGGGAGAGATGCACTTCAAGCACCTAAGCTGAGCTATAAACCATACCCTGACCTCATTACCACACTTGGGCTCTTAATTAATGCCACCCCAGCACAGCGACGCTGGCTGTGAGCAGCAAGGCTTGTGCAGCGCCGTCCCCCTGCCCGCAGGGGACATCGGGCTCCCGTAGCTGTTCCCGATGTTGCCCGAGTTCTGCTCCTATGGAAGATGAGAATTCATCTATGCGCTTCAAAAGGAGAAGCCTCATCGGTTTTTTTTTTTCCTTTCCTTGTGTCATCAGCATTCAATGCCTTGATGTAATTCATCCCTTACGAAGCACTCGCTTAAAGCCGGTCGACGGTTTTCTGGATGAAAAACGCGTGTTCGCTTAAATAAGGTATTTCCTGGGAAATCTCATCAACAAAGCAGCTTGCAAAAAAAAAAAAAAAAACCCACAAAAAAAAGCACACACAGTGCGTTAAATATTTTATTTCCTCCAGCAGGCAAAACGAAAAATTTCCAAGCCACCATGGCAGTGCCACGACAGTGCCCACCCCGGGCTGTGCTATATCGATGGGTTATTGATCTAAACCCCGAACAGGAGGCACCCAACACGCCGCGTGCCCAACTCTAAAATCCACATACTGCTCCTTTCCCCACCCTGGTACCCATGTGCAGTTTGATACTGTAGGAATTAAATTCTCTCCAAAATTCAGTGTATTTCACACTCTCTCTACAGAATCACAGCATCCCAGACTGGTGAGGGCTGGAAGGTCCCTCTGGAGCTCCCCCAGTCCACCCCCCGCCAGAGCAGGGGCACCTCCAGCAGTGGCACAGGACGGCGTCCAGGCGGGTTTGGGATGGCTCCAGAGGGGGAGACTCCCCCACCTCTCTGGGCAGCCTGTGCCACTGCTCTGCCGCCCTCACAGCAGAGAAGGCCCTCCTCAGCTTCAGATGGAACTGCCCATGGTCACCTTTGTGCCCGTTCCCTCTTGTCCTGTCACGGGGCACCACTGGACACAGACTGTTCCCATCCCCCCGGCACCCTCCCTTTGGGGATTGAGAAGCGTTGAGGAGATCCCCCTCAGTCTTCTCTTCTCCAGACTGAACAACCCCAAGCACAGCTGGAAACATAAGTTTTGCATCAAAACTTGACCACGGCGAAGGTTTACCGACCAGCGATAAGGAAAGGAGAGGGATGGGGAGAGCCGGGCATGAGGCAGGTACGCGCTGACATGGGAGCGCGGTGGCAGGAGGGGAGGCACCCGCATCCCTTCCACCTTTTCAGACACCCGTGAGGTTCCAGCAAGAAGGCGAGAGGAGAATTTATTGAGGCCCCATCCCTGGAGGTGTTCAAGGCCAGGTTGGACGGGGCTTGGAGCAACCTGGGCTGGTGGGGGGTGTCCCTGCCCAGGGCAGGGGGTGGCACTGGATGATCTTCAAGGTCCCTTCCAACCCAAACCATTTGATGATTCTGTGATTCTAAGAGGAGTGTCACTGCGGGCTGACCCAGCAGCACCCGCCTCGGTGAGGAGCGGAAACCAGTTCTGGTGCAGAATGATGAAACGAGTGAGCTCGTTAGGTAAGAAATGACTTCTACGACTGCGTAACATCCTCACCCTGCCTACACGCACAGCTCCGGTGTGCTCTGCAGCTCATCCTACTCGTTTTTCGTGTGCCGCTTGCCTTCATGTGCTCAAACCGACCCAGTCCTCGACATCAACAGCTTTCCTGGGGTGCAGCACCGATATATACATTACAGCTCCTTCCGAAGTCTCCAATTAGCTATATTTTCTCAGCTATTCTTGAGTCCTGGCAAAGCTTTTGAGAGTCAGCTCTCATCCGGCTTTCTGCTTTAGTGGGAGCAAACGTGGCCACAAGACGCTGGAGCGTTACATATTTTATAAAAACCACCATGCCAAAAATATGATTCAAAGTCCTTGGCTGGAGAGAGAGTAAAAGCAGAACGTCGGCTCATTCACGGGGTTACGCCAAGAATCCCGCATTATAAATGCACCAGCACATAAATAAAATAAGACCACTTAGGAAGACGAGTGTGGACTTGCTTCCCATTTAAGGACATCCCGGACCTCGGTTCCCGGGCAGGCTGCGAAGCAGGAAAAGTCCTCCCTTACATTTTCTTTTCGGCTCCGGTCCTCACCATCACCCAGCCGAAGTCCCCAGACCGCATCTGCTGCGGGGTACGCAGCCCGCATTTCCAATGGCCCTCCCGAAAGGATGCTCTCGGCCTGCTTAGCAGATGCCGCTCGAATTCCGCTGGCTGAATTTGTGAAGTTTAAGGGAGGAAGAAATTAGGTAAAAAAAAAAAATACTTCAAAGGGGAATCTAGCACGTTTCAGTCACCTGGGATGTATTCAGTCAACTCCCGGAAGAATGGGAGGTATGGGGAGCTGATGGCGAGGACACTAAGTGGGATTATTAACTGTTTACCACTCAAATTTACAGGGGGGCAACAATTTTCCAGTATCAAACAGTGGTCGAAACAGCTGATGGGAACATTATTTTGGAAAACGATGCCGCAGCGAAGGGCTGCTCCTGCCCTATCGCTTCCCTTCGATACAGACATAACCTGTAGCCATCCCGATGGATGAGCAGCTCTACCTTCCCCGCGGGTAGGTGCAGGGCTGTGAATTCAACAGATATTTTTAGCTATTTATACAGATATTTAGATATTTTGCGAGTCTGGCAGAGGTCTGACGTCACAAAATGTGGGAAGCTGCCACTGAGCTCCACAGCCATCCCCTGAAATTCCTATAAAAGAATCAAAAGCGTGCACGCTTTTGAAGATCGCTCCTCCTTTTGTGTTTTGTTTTTTTTTCCCCATATCATTCTTTAGGATCGACCTGTGTGAGCGACACGGTCACGTTGCCGCTTCGGATAAGCGGGAGGGCAATTTGCTAAGGTGAAGCCACCAGCTCAGCTTCTCCCGACCCCCACGGCTGCGATGCCACCGGGGCTGCGGGAAACGAGCCACAAGGCCGACAGCACGAGGGCTCTCCCCACGTGCCGGGGAGCGAGGCTGTGTCATCGCATCCCACCCCCGGTTCGATAACGCCTCCGCGGAGCGGCCGTGCCGAGGACCTGGCTGTCATTGTCCCCGGCTGTCCTGGCTGCGCTCCCGCCCTGCAGCCCGTGACACGCCGAGCTGCCGCGCAGGCAAACAGCTCAGCTCCATTATATTCTGCACACATCGTCGCTGAGCTCATTAAAGCCGGAGCCGGGAATTTAATGGGAGGGTTCTGCCATCCCGGGGAACATCCACCGCCAGGTGCACTCGCTCGGCACCGCACCGCGGCTTCGGCACGGGCATAATTCACCCGGCTCCCTTTGAACGGCGTGTGACAGCTCGCGCGGCCGGGCAGGGAGGGGGTGATGGAGAACGACTGCTTTTAGCACTAGGGCTCGCGGTCGCTATAGCAACCGGGATATTCATCATCCCATCTGATGCTTCATCTCTGCCAGCCAACCAGGGGCTGATGCAGAGCAACGAGAGATGGGGTCGTTTACTGCCTCCCACGATCGCTGCGCGGTGCACCCCGGATAACCCCGCCATAAGCGAATTCTGCATCAATTCCCCTTTCTGAGTTGTTTGTTGTTTTTTTTTTTTTTTAAAGTTTACCGGGGACGGTGCCACTCGCACAGCTGCGATAGCAGAGGCGCCGGCACAGAGGACTTTCAGGCAGGGTGTCACCATGACCTACTTAGCGTGGGACGAGGTGACATCATGTGAAATTGCCAGTGGCTTCCCGGTCCTCTGGACCACTCTGTCCAGTAGCGACGCTGAACTAATCTGCCCCCGACGGCAGATTTGGAGGAGGAGGCGCGTACCTCTGCCCGGCGGCATAACCTTGCGCTGTCAGCGCCAGAGACATCTCCCCTCCTCGGCTCCTCTGACCTGGAACAGCTGTGCTCAATCCCGCCTCTCTATTTCCAGATCTGATCTGAAAACCTAGATATTTTTTTTTTCCCTCCTTTTTCTAATAGAAAAAGAGAGAAATTAGCTAAAGCTTCAGGGGATAGAAAAACGCCATAAAGAAGAGGTGCTACTCTGCCGTTTTCTCCCGCAGCGTTTCTCCCGGACAGCAGCACTGTTCCCGTTCACTCTCCCCGTGTGAAGCAAAATTTTTCTCACATAGCGCCGGATAAAAGGTCCCACTTTCACGGGCAACCAGCGACACACACGGGTGTTTTCCTCGATGACTCAGGCACACAGCGTCAGGGCTATCCAGCCCCCAACCACCAGCTCATTCCCGAAAGCCCAACCGTGATTTTTTCTCTGTGTGTGTGTGTGTGCGCTCAGGTTAGCGCGGCGTTACGCCGGCGAGGAAGAGGGCTCCTCCTCTCCCAGCGTCCGCGCTGTGACATTTCAGCTGAGGAAGCTGAATCATCCTTCAAGCTTTTAACCCGACGTGGAGGAGCCTCCCCGAGGTCTCCCTCCTGCTACAAACGCCTCTCGCTACGGCCGAAAGAAGACTCGGACAGAGTGATTTTTCCACCCCTGGGGTTTACACCGTCCCCCTCCTTGGGAGCCATGGGGAAGGAGGTGGCAGCGGGGACATCACAGGCAGCGTGGTGTTTCCTGCCAACACGTAGTCCTGCCAGGTGCCTCCCAAACCAAACGCACACCAGACCCTGCGGAACGAGGCAGGGAAGAATCATCAGGGCAGAAGATGACGGACGGGAAGGGGAAGGGGAAGCGACGAGTCAGGGTGACTCAAGGCACAGACAAACGATTGCTCCATCATCGCATTCAGGTTTTAGCTTTTTAACCAACCGCTCCTTCCCTCTTATTTCCTGGGGCAAGAGCACACCCAGGGCCTTTCGGAGGAGCTCGAAGAGACAAAGCAAGCGTGCAGGGCTTAAAAAGGGGTTTTAAATCCTAGAGGTGCTCAGAAGGTCAGGGGGAAGCTTAGGAGCAGATCATCCCAGGGTTGGTGCTGCTGAAAAAACCAAGACCCCAGAGCGCAGAGTGACTCGGTGCATCTGGTTTTGGCTGCCAACGTCCCCACCGGTCATCAGCAGAGTCCCAGAGGTGGGCGGTATTTTTGGGGTGATGTTTGAAGAGGTTTACAACCGTTCTCAGGACGTCGGGGGCTGACGCAATTTGTCTACACCAAACTTCCCCAGAAATGCCCTTTTTTTTTTTTTTTTTTAAGTCTTGAGAACCTTTGGCCCATTTCCCGGCACAGGATGGCCAAAAGATGGGGACAGTTGGTCACGCAGCCAGAGGAGAGTTTGGACTGCAGAAAAGAGAAGACAAGAGGAATAACTGCAGCAGGCAGTCATGAGGTGGACAAATCCAGGAGGAAGTGGGAGATTTCAGAAGCGTCAGGGGGAAGGAAGAGGATGGTCGGAGCGTGCAGGGTCGTGAGAGCCTCCGTTCCCGTAGCGTAGGGAAAAGTTGCTTCTACTGCCTCAAAAACTCCATCGCATAAAATTGGCCATGCGGAAAAGCCCAACCAGAACCGGTACTGACATCACCCCTGTATCAGCATTACAGCATCCCAACGAGATGTTTTGGGGCTAATCAAATTTCAGACATGATGAAAGTCATTACTGTACCGGTCGAACGCATCAGAGTGAGTCAGGTTTGAAGAGGTGAAGCCCGGGGAGAAGAAATGGTGAGGTAGATTTTATAAGAAAGGTTTTCCTTCCATCACAAAACTTTAAAGTCATGGCATCCTGGGGGGCATCAAGCAGAGTGTGGCCAGCAGGTGGAGGGAGGTCATCCTCCCCCTCTGCTCTGCCCTGGGGAGGCCACATCTGGAGCGCTGTGTCCAGTTCGGGGCTCCCCGGGTCAGGAAGGACAGGGAACTGCTGGAGAGGGTCCAGCAAAGGGCTACGGAGGTGAGGAGGGGACTGGAGCATCTCTCTGCTGAGGAAAGGCTGAGGGACGTGGGGCTGTTCAGTCTGGAGAAGAGAAGACTGAGGGGGATCTCCTCAACGCTTCTCAATCCCCAAAGGGAGGGTGCCGGGGGGATGGGAACAGTCTGTGTCCAGTGGTGCCCCGTGACAGGACAAGAGGGAACGGGCACAAAGGTGACCATGGGCAGTTCCATCTGAAGCTGAGGAGGGCCTTCTCTGCTGTGAGGGCGGCAGAGCAGTGGCACAGGCTGCCCAGAGAGGTGGGGGAGTCTCCCCCTCTGGAGCCATCCCAAACCCGCCTGGACGCCGTCCTGTGCCACTGCTGGAGGTGCCCCTGCTCTGGCTGGGGGTGGCACTGAGTCCCTTCCAGCCCTGACCAGTCTGTGACTCTGTGAAACAAAGTCCTCCCAGTAGCACGCAGGTATTTAGAAAGAGGAATTCAATTCTGGAGTCCTAACATCCTCTCCAAGGACCAAGAGCAGTCAGATTAGTCTAAACCAATGTGACAGCCGACCTGCCAGGAGCTTGGTATCAGCCACGGGCACTCCCCGGAACAAAGAACCCCGCCAAAAAATCTCACCCTATGACTAATGACTAAAGGCAGCCCATTTCTCTACGTTTCAAGTCCGATGATTCCTAAGAGCACCGAACTTCCACTGTGTTTCCTTAATATTACGGATTCAGGATGCCCCACAAGGCATCAAGGATGCTTCTTAGAACCGGGACTTAGGCTATACCGGGAAATCAATTTTTTAACGTGATAGCAAAACGACGGGAAGGATTTTAAGTGGGTCTTGTGTATTCAGAGAGGCTGGGCAGCCAATTCGGTTTTCATTATTTCAGGAGCATTTGCTGAGATGTTCCGGAGTGGTCTCAGTATCACTTCTGCAAAGTGAAGGGCTCCGAAGCTGCAAGCTCAGAATAAAAACGCTGGCACTTCTGCTTCCCTTTGTTCTCTCCTCTTTATTCACTGATACATTAGCACAATTCACATAGGCAGGAAAAAAGGCAACTCGCCGTGAAAAGAGACAACTATGTCTTATTTAAATACCTGACCTATTTCTGCTTTTCCCTTGCCTAACTTATTCAGCAAGAAGTTTGGATTTGCAGAAATAGCTGAAATAACTGTGTTGGATGATATAAAAAATACTCTTCCCTGTGGCAAAGCCAGCAGGAAAACCAGGTGCGTAACCAAAAGAGATTTTTGCTTCTAGAAATTCAGAGTTTGGAGGGGAAATGCCCATTGCCAGGCCGATTCCCACTATACCCAGCATTTGCATTTTCATTGCAACAACATATAATTTTCACGTCAGGGTATTACGTGACTCCGCTGGAGGATGACACCAATGTAAACACAACGTGGCCGTATACATTCAAACGTTCATCATCAGGTACCCAACCCGGGAACACAGCAAATCCCTACTGCCCCAAAATCCAATTTCTGGCTCAGGAGGTGAGGTGATCTCATTTCGGAAATCACAGCCTGCATCAGCAGCCCTGCCTTAGTAGCCGGGCTCTTCAGTCATCTCCGCAGCGCACCACCCGGCTTTCGGCGAGGCGAGGCGCAGGGGAGGCGGAAGGGATGACTGGGAGGGACGCTGGGGAGGGACGGGGG
The DNA here is from genome assembly GCF_000708025.1 of Charadrius vociferus. Lineage (NCBI taxonomy): Eukaryota > Metazoa > Chordata > Aves > Charadriiformes > Charadriidae > Charadrius > Charadrius vociferus. The sequence continues at coordinate 50,664 of NW_009648060.1, forward strand.
GAGCTGGGACCGCTCCTGACCCGCCAGCCAGGCTCTCGGTGCCCTCCATCTCCCTGGAATAAAAAGGGGTCTGTTCCCGAGCGGGCTGAGGATGCAAGCTTTAGAGCGCAGCCACGTTACCAGGCACAGCAAAATGCTTTTAATTACTGTCTGGCACAGTTTGCATTCTCAGCTGCGAAAGAATCGATCATTCTCCCTATCTTTCCTCGCAGCGGAGGGCACAGTTTTTCCCTTAAACGCTATTTCTGTTGATGAGCCGCTTTCCTTCCCGCCCCCGACCTGCTGCTCGGCGTAGATGGGAACTAACGCCAAGGGCTGCAATCCCCGGCAGCCACGGGCAGCGCCGCCGCAGTGACTCCAACAGCAGAATCACAGCACCACAACCTCCCCATCACCGCAAACTACTCGGGACCCTCCGTCCCTACGGATTCATCCCTCTCCCTTCGCAAACGCCCCACCGGGGACTCCGCGCCGCGCTGCCGCGGCTGCTGGAAAACGGACCTGGTGACCCACAGGGTCTGATGCTCCTATAGAAATTTCTCCAAATACAGGCAAGTTTGGCAAAACGGAGTTGTTCTAAGAATAAGACAAGGCATAATACATCCTTAGGTTCCCAGTCCAACAGGGACACTAATCACTTCACCGGGCTGTGGCAAGGATGAATAACTACAATCCCCGAGCTGTGCCGAATGCTATTGGGAGGTACCGAACGGTGGTAGGCTTCCCATGAGCATATCCATCTTTTAGTAGGCAGAATTATCAATATTTTATGCTTCTGTATTTCAGAGTCCGTGCTAGGAGAAATCAGCAGATTTACACATGGCACTGAGAAATTTGCTACATCAACCAAACGCCTGCAAAGCTAAAGCCATTAACAAATCAACTATCTACAGCTCAAGCATTCAGTGTTAATTTATTTTGCTGCAGTCGTTCCAGCTGAGAAAAATATCTTCCCCCACCCCAGTTTCTAATCAGCTTCCACCCTCCTCTGGGCTTACCAGAGTTAAATCTTTCCCATTGCTCTCCGTGATAAATTGAAAAAAATTGAGCCGCGAATGGGGAAAAATGAGTTGCAAAGCAAATGCTGCCACTAGTAATAGATTAACTCTTTGTTCCAAGGCTATCACAGCATTTCAAGAGGCTTCCTATATGTTTTCTGAAGAGCCATTGCACTGACAAGATAAGATGCCACCACTGTGAAATAATCTCTGGGAAGAGAATCATTCCTCCGGTCTCGAAGGGTCCGCCCGCACGTGAGCTGGCTGCGCAGCTCGGCGGTGGCACTGCCAAAATGGCAAATTAATCCCTCATCTCAAGACATAAATTGCAAGAGGACCATCTTCCGCCCATCTTAACGCTTTCAAACACTTCCCGCTAACGGCACAAACAAGGAATATCCTTCAATCTAATTTAAAAGCTGCGTCTGAGGATCTCGGTTTCTTGCAACACAAATTTTTCTTCGCACACAACAGAGGCAGCTGATGAGGGGTTTCAGTAAATAAGATAAAAACAATCTCTTTGCAAAACAGAGCCGTTCTCAGTCTCATGATTCTCCCTTCCTGTGCGCAGTTGGGTGAACTGGTCTTCTTCCCCTTCACAGTCCCAGAGCTTCTCTTTTCCAACTCCAACAGCTCCACGTGCACAACGTACTGACAGAAACACAGTTGACGACGTCCAGGGCATCCCCTCACGCAACAGGTAGAAATAAGGAGATGACGGCAGAATGATACGGCCGTCAGATCTCTTGATACGCGAGCAGGCGGTCACTGGACCACAGAGCTTGGATACGTGTTGTACACAAAGCTAAAAAACAGAAACCCAACGTGAAAAGCCCGAGGATCGACAGGAGTGAGCGTCGGTGCGACCCCTCGGGAGGAAAGTGCTACTGCTCTCCCTGATCCCGCCTGGCTCAGCGCAGATCCTGCTCTTATCAAGGCGATGCACTGAACGACATCCGTATTACGCCAAGAGTTCAGTATGGAGCAATCTTCTGTATCGCTGGGTGAACTTGTGCAGTGCACGCGATTAGGTTAGATGATTAGAAGAGTCTGCCTGACCTTGAGATCAATGAAAGCCCTCCAATACAAGTTTCTCCGGGGCTACAATCCTGCCACAGCCACGTGATGAGGGGTTTCAGTAAATAAGATAAAAACAATCTCTTTGTAAAAACAATCTTCACAATGAGCCAAGAGGCTCATTCGGCTCGCTGAGAAACAGAGGTCACAGCAAAGCGAGCGCTGCCAAGTTCAGCGCAGCATCGCACGACAGCCAGCGCGAGCCGCCGAGTGAGCCGCTCTGCCCAAAAACCTACCTGAAAACCACCCGGCAGCTTATAAATCTACCGCTGTGCTTTCGTGAGGCGCTGCCTCGGCAGCACTGCTCGTACGCAGCGAGGTCAAGCTTGCGGCGTACCATTAGCACGCCCCGGTCCTGACGCTGAAAGGAGATAAAGATTCTTTTTAGACCAGCATTTCCCAAAGGTGATGATACCCACTTGACTCCCTTCTGGGTATATGCATCTTCACATGACATTATGCCCAGGGACGAGCTGGCTACCTTTAAATTGCTGCCCGTAATTATCTCTGCATTCCCGCAGCACAAGAGGGAAACAGCTGGAGTTACTGGCTCCGTGTGTAAACACTTGTGACCAGGAGAAAGCAAGCTGCTGACAGGTAATTAGGCGCTCCTTCGCTAGTGTAAACACGTAGGTCACTAATTGGAGCTGCTTCTTACTCTTTTGCTCTCTCTGTCCCTCCCACAAGGAGCTGAGCTGAGTCAGCAAAATGTCAGCGTACTTAAAGCTTATTAATCTGTAGTTCTATACTCAAAAATAAAACCTTTGCAATGATTTTTCACGGCCTTCGCGATCCCCGAGCAATCTGAAGCTGTGGCCCAGGTGCGCTGTTGCAGGGACGAGAGGGCAGGTTCTGGTTCTGTCCTTGGGGAAGATGTGGCGATACAGGAGCCGGACCGGCGCCTCGGGACCCCCCCGAGCGCGGGACCTGGGAGTGATTCGGTTCCCGTCGAGCGAGGCTGCAGCCAGCGCTGGGCAGCCCGCGAGAAACGCTACAACTTTCAAAGCTGCGTTTTTTTCATATGTTATTTAAATTAAACCCAAGTTCCGATTTTAACTTTATAGAGGCAATCGTCGCGGCGTGCACAGGCAAAAGCCCCCCAGACTGAAGAGTCCCACGGATGCAACGCTACCCAGCGCCCTGGCTTTTTTGAAGGTCCCTCTATCAGACCCAAGCGGGGGCTATATTGACTCACCCAGTAAGCACAACGCCCCGTGACACCAAATCAACCCAACCGTAACGAGTACTTCAATATTCTCGTGCCAAGCGGACAAGTCAGACATCCAAACGCTCGCAGTTATTAGGATCAAGCGTTTGAGAACAGAGGTGTGAGGCGAGAGGAAGAAAAGGCTCACCCTGCGGATTTTGCTCTGCTCCTTGGGTAACCACTGCCCAATTATCCCATTTTGCCTTACACAGACGAACGGTATAACTGAACACGGAACCCTAAACACTCTAGATCTGCTCCGGAGATAACTTCCACTTGAGATAAAGGAGCAAGTGGTAAGAGGAGACGATTAACAGCCTGACACGGAAAGTTAACTGGCAACCGCACGGCCAGGGACTTACAAACCGGTCTCCAGGGTACGCTGGAGTAGGAGCCCAGAAGTCCAACGCTAGTTAGAACAGCTGTTAACAACAGCGTAATGAAGCACGTTGAAGAGGTGTAGTAAATTTCCAGGGCATTCTGGATGGAACTGGGCTGGGCAGCACGCGAGGCTCCTGCTCCCATCTCTGCCAAAGCGCCCCTCTGCAGTCTCCTTAGACGTACGCACGCTGGCCGCTTGCCTGCGCGGTAAAAGATGTAAGACGTTCAAAGAAACGATCAGAGGAAAGAGAAGTTAACTTACGGCTTAACTTACACCCTTTCTATTCCCCAAAGACAGGTTCGACAGCACACAGCTTTCTCCCAGCGCTCTGCAGACACACACCCCGACAGAAGGCAGGACTAGAAAACATCATTTGTTCAAAGCCACGAACAAACAAAAAAAAAACCCCTTTGCATAAACTACAAATTTAAAAGAAGCCAGTTGCTTTATGGAAATGACAAAATCCTGCCGCAGATAGGATGGTACTGTGGAACGGCGCTAACTGCTGTCTCTAATTTGCAGCCCGGGACAGGAGAGCACCCGAAGCTGTCGCACAGCGCTCGGTTTCATACGGACCACAAGTTACGCTTCAGCCCCCGCTGTCGTTTAACAGAATCTCAGAAGTATAGTAAGGATGCAGTTAGCTTCTGTTGGCCTATTAGTCGCCATTTCCACTGCCGAAAGCATCCATGTGCTCTTCCTATCGCAGCGCGAATCATCTTTACATGCTCTCTCTTGGTCTGTTGCGAGATGCCCAACCGGCCCGACCGATCCAGCGTTCCCAGCTCAGTTTGAGAGGAGAACTGGAGCCTCCCGTGCCGCAGAGGTTTACCTGGGGGGAAGGCGGACAAAGTGCAGAGCAGCTCGTCTCACCTCTCCGCCGGCACCCAGCTGCTCTGCAGCCTCTTTCGCAGAGGAAACCACAACCCCAACCCGGGTTCACTATAGACTGGCGCGGCCACAGACTCCGAAGCCAGCCGGCTCGCGACTTCGAAGTATTACGCTATTTGGGTGCGCTTCTTCATGGAGGAGCACTATAGATGTGTGATATTAACACCTGCTACCGCTGCTGACTCCATCTCAGTCTGGTTTTGTTTTTTTTTCTTTCCGGGTTTATTTGACAAGGAAAAGCCAACAGGCTGCAGCTGGGCCATGAGCAGAGGAACAGCTTCGCAAGGGATTTTCCAAAAATTCCACTTTAGCTTCTATATGCAAAGGTCAGAGCAGGGAGGAAAAACCCGACAGTGACCCAGGACGAATCCGAAACCTTCAACAGCACAACCCTGCCAGTGTCCGTCTGTGCTGCCCTGCTCTCTCAGGGCAGCGACAAAGCCGAGACGTCTCTCCAGCTTTTTTTCATGCATTTTTCATTCACCGGTTACAGGTTATTTTTCCAGCTCTGGAGGACGAGCGGTTCCTGCAGCCCATCAATACCCTTCAGCTGTCCAGAAGAGCTGTTACCGATGAGACTGAGCCAGTCACCCGAGGTGGAATGTGCCCATTAAACCCCTCCCCATGCTCCCAGCTTCTGGCTGACCCAGCAAGCGCGAGGGGTCCCAGCTAGGTCTGCTCCCAGCTCAGTCCCGCACCATTTGCTCCTCCAGCGCTGGGCCCTGAAAAACGAACTCGCAGAATAGTTCAGGCTGGAGGGGAGCGCTGAAGGTCACCTGCTCCAAGCCCCCAGCCCAAGTGGGGTCAACTTGAAAATGAGATCCAATTTTGAGATGAGGCGGCAAGCACATCTGATTATAGCCGACGATGGCCAGCGGAGGTGGCTCAGGGCCAGTCGCCCCTGAACTGCTATGGCCAACCCGGGCAGAGAGCATCAGAAGAGGACAACTTGTGAAAAGCTGTTGTTGTCTACTAGCTGCCGCTTCACAGCCTCTAAGGACAGGGAGATCATAGATTCATAGAATGGTTCAGGTTGGAAGGGACCTTGAAGATCATCCAGTCCCACCCCCTGCCCTGGGCAGGGACACCCCCCACCAGCCCAGGTTGCTCCAAGCCCCGTCCAACCTGGCCTTGAACACCTCCAGGGATGGGGCAGCCACAGCTTCTCGGGGCAACCTGCCCCAGGGGCCACCACACCCACAGGAGAGAATTTCTTCCTCAGTTCTCATCTCAATCTCCCCTCTTCCAGTTTAAAACCATCACCCCTCATCCCACGGCTCCCCTCCCTGATCCAG
>NW_009648060.1:56793-63140 GCF_000708025.1 Charadrius vociferus
CACCCCCAAGTCCTTCTCCTCAGGGCTGCTCTCCAGCCATTAGGATCAAGATGTTGATCCTAATCCAGATTTAAGATTTCCTTAGAGGCTTCCAGACACAGGACTGCTAGACACAGACAGCCTTCACACTCCACAAGAGACGCTTTAGAAGGACTATCCCACACTGCCCGGCACGGAGGCACAGCCAGCAGCAAAGGAGAGCACCTCCCGTACACCAAGACCTGTCACAAAATAAAAAGCAAATTCGGAAAATGGAAATGGCTGATGGATTTACTGCTGTGAGGATGGAGCCACTGTGTTGCTCTCCAGAGGCAGGGACGTGCCAGTGCTCAGCCCTGATGCACCGAGCATCTCCTGAACCAAGAGCATCTCCTGAACCAAGAACATCACGGAAGGAGGCAGGGACAGGGTATGATGCTCTTGACAAAGAGGGACACCCAAGTGGTTTGAAACCTGAGAGCAGAGCCTTCAGCTCCAGGACTGGAGGAAGACGGGATCACGCTGTGAAACTCTAGCCTGGGGGCTGATGGCTACAGTGGAGACTCCTTCCTTTACTTCACGCCTTTATCGCTTCTCCTCATCTGCAGGATCCAAAGGAGATGAAGAACAAAGAGGATGAGCTGTCTGCTGCCTGGTTGCACAAGGACACAGACAAAAGGGAGCAGAGGGTGCTGCGCTATTTAAAGCTGCCTCCTCCTCAATTCCTAAGGGGGGAATTTTACCTCTGGAGTGTTGATTGCTTTGTAGGAGGGATTTAAAGACTCCTTATACAAAAATGATCATTAAAACCTAAATTAAACCTATGCCTAGTCAATACTTTCCATTTCAATTGTTCTCAAAATCCAGAGCAACGCATCCAATTTGCCACAGTGATTTACTGCCATTTTTCTACTGTTTTACTAAACCAAAATCAAAATGCTGTGGCTTTTTCAAATTACAAATGTGTAGAGAGCCCCTTTGACAATAAGCTTACAGCGCGATTCCTTAACTCTGCAGCGTCTAAAGTGACTTTAAATTAAAAGAATTTTGAAGTACTGAGATTAGTTTGATTACCAAATCAACAAGTTGATTTAGTAAAATCACTGTCAGCTCACAAGTATTAACAGGAACAATTAACAAGTGTTGGCAGTTTTCAAGTTATATATACCAACTGAACTCAGACTAGAATAAATACAGCTAAACCCCTACCTTCTCCAAGTCTTTTAACCTTTCCGTTTTTACTTTGGAAAAATAGAAAATGCTCAAAATAAGCAGTTTATACTCTTACGGTTAATGCTAATTACCTGGGCCAAAATACCTTTGGTAAATCGAGAGTCCAAAAAAACCATCTCCCAACAAACTTCCGATTTTTTTAGGTCAAGGATGGTTTTTAAAACCCCCAAACAGACTATTCCAGCCCGTCTGCCCTTGTGCCATTAGACAGGAGAAATTAAATTAACACGTGGACACCCAGATTTGAAAACCGGGGCCATAAGCCACGGCAGGGACCCAGCGGGTTGGAAATAAAGACGGCTTTAACAAAGCACGTGCCGGTTCAGAAAAAAAAAGCACTTGCTCTGGTTAAATTTAATGAGTCATTGGGTTTCGATAATGCGAAGGCAATACAGCGTGTGCCTCTTTATATAGTCTTAAGTGTAAACAGGTTTTGTGAATAAGCATTTTCAAGTCATAAATGGGCTTCTTGTTAATAAAATGCCAAGGAATAAGCTGCTGTAGCGATGGTGATTGATGACCAATGCCGCCTCTGGCTACAGGAAGCGCTACACGCAGCGCCTGCTCCGTGTCAGCTTGTTTCTTTGCACAATTTCTCCCCGTCTGCTTTGCAAGAAACCCCACAGAACTAAGGGGATGCTTTGCACTTGGATCTAGGAGAGCTTCACCCAGCCACGGGCGCTGAGCACAGACCCACACCCGAGACACCGGCAGGGATGCTGCAACCCTCCGCCTCGCCGATGCACCCAAGGATGCGTCCCCGTGGCTTCGCGGGTGGCAGTAATATTTAACTGCTTCACCTGAGGAGAGGCTGAGAGAGTTGGGGCTGTTCAGCCTGGAGAAGAGAAGGCTCCGGGAAGACTTTTGAGCCCCTTCCAGTGCCTAAAGGGGCTCCAGGAGAGCTGGGGGGGGACTTTTTACTGGGGCATGGAGTGACGGGACGAGGGGGAATGGATACAAACTGGAAGAGGGCAGGTTTAGATTAAACATTAGGAAGAAGTTTTTCCCTGTGAGGGTGGTGAGGCACTGGCACAGGTTGCCCAGAGAGGTTGTTGAGGCCCCATCCCTGGAGGTGTTCAAGGCCAGGTTGGACGGGGCTTGGAGCAACCTGGGCTGGTGGGAGGGGTCCCTGCCCAGGGCAGGGGGGTGGGACTGGGTGATCTTTAAGGTCTTTTCCAACCTAAACCATTCTATGATTCTATGATGCTTTCCTCCTGAATTATTGGAAATCTCATCCAAAGCCAAATTAACCTCCCTCGGGTGACAAAAGCCGTGGCCGGACAGCCGCTGTGGGGAGGTGAGAGCAGGCAGGCTCGCACTCGGTGCCATCACCTTTGACCCAAGCACCAAGCGACGCTCGTAACCAAAATCTGTTTTGAAAAGCGATAAAGCGGAGCCGGCTGCGTGGTTTAACAGCAGCTTGATTTAGCTCAAGTACCTTCTTTATCAAGACAAAACGAAACCGGGCACAAAGCCAAGCAAGTGCCTCTGCACGGCTCTGACGTGGCTCAGGTGAATCCGTTTTCACGCCCGTTCCAGGTGAGAGCAGCACCATGCTCACGTAAAGATGGGGTTTTTTTAAAAAAAACAAAAAGCAAACGTGGTTCTTGGACAGGTTGAGGAAGGAGCGGCGGATAGCAAAAAGGTAGGAGTGCGGTGGGAAGGTGGGAAGGTCAGGAAGAGGGTGAAGGGAGAGGAGTGATGGGGCAGGGGCAAGGCACACCGTGGGGCTATCAGCCCATGTTCTCCTCCCCGGCAACGGTGATGAGCGCTGGTCAACCGCTGAACGCCAGCATGGAGCAGCTCGCCCTCTGGTCACGCTCAGCTCCCTCAAAACCACTTACATGGTGCCAGAGAAAAAACAAAGGACAATTTTCTCCCTGTCCTCCAAAGATGACCTGAAGGTCCATCAATCCCCTGCTTCCACCCTACGCTTTTGCTTCTCCTTCGGCAGTGACAGCTCTTCTCCACCAGCTCCATTTTTAATGGCAAACCAGAGGGCTTTTTTGTACCGCAGTATCGCTGGGGTTTATCCCAGACTATCCCAGATAGTGCTCTTCTCACTCTTGCAGGCCAAGGCCACCTCCGGAGTCCATCCCGCCCGGCACTGCCACGTGCGTGAACTTCTACTACCCAAGCGTCGCAGCCAAGTCGTCACCGCCTTCGCACGCTGGTTGTGCCCCCGGTTTTCTTGCCGGCCCTGACCAAGTGACAAACGGCACTTGAGACAGAGCGCCAATACTGCACCCGCCTGTTGAAAACTACACATTTGCTAAAAAAGCAGATTAATAAGGCAGATATTTGAAAAGAAGGATATTGCAGTTTAAGGAGGAGTGGGGATTTTTGGTACCCGGCTGCTGGCAAATTCTCTTTTCCCGGGAGATGTGCTGTTCCCTGGCACTGTGCACCGGCCGGTTCATTGTCATCGTCTGGGCCAGGGCTCCTCTTTGTGCGCAGCAGCGATGGGCATAAAAACCTCATTGTTGGCGACTCCAACACTCGTGTAAGTAACACCAGCATTGCTTTGCTCGCCCTGCCTCCGCTTCCTTTTTTTTTTTCCCCCCCAATATTCCTTCCCATCAAGACTGGAGATCACCAGAGAACTGATAGGGCCAAATTTGGACTCCAGTCCAAACTCAGACGAATAAACCTTGCCTAGACCTCTGCCAAGGCTGTTGGGCATGTGATATTTCCGAAGAAAATCCATGTTTCTGACTAATCTCCTGAAAAACATTTCTGCTTCTGTGCGGCACTTGCCAGCTGGGCAGGCGGCGAGCACGGCCTGGCCCAGCCCGACAGGAGGGGTTTTTTGCTGGTTTTATACCTCCTCGCCAAGGTCTTCGCAGAGAGCGGGTGATGGAGCAAGTGGAAGAAGATGACTTCTCCTGAGCCCCTTGGAAATACTCGGTAGCTCTGGAAACGGCAGCAGTTAATCGCTGTCAAATGAAGGCTCTTCAGCTGAGAGGAGAGCACCCACCGCCGAGGTTATCCCAGAGGATTATCGGGACAAGGAGCAACAAACACGACAAATATGCGTATTGTAGGAGGCCTGACAGCGGTGGTCTCCTGGGACCCAGGAGGCTTCCTACTGCCCAGCCTCTCCTGCCCCTTGGTCTCCTGTTCTGGAGTCAGGCCACCTCCTGAAAACTTCCAAGACCTTTCCTGTGGCCCCATCTCTCAACACACTAGTAGGCAGATCTTATCTGAAAGACCTGAAAAGGTCCTTCTGAAGTTTTGCTCCCAGGTTCAGCCCCAAGATTGTCACCATTCCCGGACTGGCCGGCATTGCCCGTCTCTCCTGCGCCTGAACATCACAGCACCTGGGTCAGACTGTGATACCGGCCGGTTTGGGGGCTGGAAGTCTGAGAAATGAAACAAGAAGGTCTCATTTCAGACACAACCACGGCTGTTCCTCTGATTTCAAGACTTTGTGTCAACGGCCCTAAAGAAATTGTGCCATAAATGGAGAGAAATGTTTTTGCCTAGTATTCATCGGTAACAACCAACCCAACTCTGAAACTAATCTTTTACGAACTGATAAACCGACCTTATCAAGTGCTCACCGTAGTTTGGTTTTCTGCGTTTTAAATCATTCTTGTAGCTCTTTTGTGAAAACGTTTCCAGCATGTCATTTTCTACACTCATTTTCTACGGACAGCAGAAGCGAGTACCGCCACTCGAAGGAATGTCTCACTCTGCGTTAGAAATCCTCCCTCTCATAAATAGACAGAATTTCCTCAGTCATATTGTCAGACCTTTTTTGGCATCCTTAAGTCACAGGAGCACAATGCTATGAAGGTGAACTGCCAGTTGGAGAGATCACAGATCTAAAGGACGTGCCACCTTTGAAGAAGATTATCAGGGACTTCCCAAATCACACATCTTCACAGAATTCTCTCTCTCTAAAGGTACCAGACTGATTACGGCCTTTAACTTCCTCCAGTTGTGTTGGCAGCATCGCTCTGGTTTTATCCTCGTGCATAGCACAATGTTTCAAGGAGATGGGGTGCGAGTTCTACTTAATGTCCTCCTGCGATCCCGGAGAGCAGTTCAGGATTGCCTCTGGAGAGCCCCCAGCGATTCCCTCTCGACTTCACAAGCCCCGATCCAAGCAGGTTTAGAGTTTCCACAAAAATCAGCCTTGGGATGAGTCAGGAACCGTTACGCCGGTTTCTAAAGGCATTATCTGTGCTTTAGCTTTTGAAGGAGCAAAAGCTTCAGCGGAGAACATTCACTGAGGCCAACTAAGCTGAAAGTGCTTTGCCTGAAAGACGGGAAGATTCTGTTTCCCAGTCCGTGACCTTGGTGCCTGCACTCTCTGAATCACCTCACTGTTCCTCAATGCACCAAATCTGGATGCCACCCCGCGCTGCGAGACACGAGGAGCGTGCTCGAACCCAGCGGCAGGGTACCACGGCCCAGGGGAAGGACCTCCAGCAGTCTTCACCATCTCCGCATGGGTCCTTTCGATGCAGGCTGGGAGCAGCTTTTCCCTGCAGATACCACCAGAACCTTCCCGAGGTAGAACCCAAAGTGTAATTAGTAACAGAATCCATCACGCGATGCCCGAGATATACAGATAGAGCCGTTACCCAACTAATCATGTTATACACCGGAACTGCGAACCACACCAAAACAGCACATTTAAATCTACGCATAAAAACACAAAGAGTAAATAAACGTTGCAAGGCATTTGGCAGGTTAAACAGAGTTGACTGAATTAAGTGCAAACAAAGCTCTTTAAAGGCACGATACAATATTACGTTTAAGAACGAAAAGATGTAAGCTGTCTGTTCTAATCTCTGAGCAAACTGGAATTCAAACTATTTGGGCAATTTATCACAGCTCTGGTCGAGCACTGCTCGTGCCCCACGTTGGGCGCCAATTAATCTGTCGTGGTTTAGGCCAAATCGGCTACTGGGGACCCGGGGGACCCCAGACGGGACCGACAGATGCTCCCCTCTACCCCGCTTCCAAGAGAGAGGCAGAGGAGGGAAAAGCGACGTATGAGTTTAGAAGGAACCGAACTCCTTTAATGAAATATTAATAATAAAATAAAAAGAAAATAAGGAAATATATACAATACAGGGCACCGAAGCTGGTGAAGGGCCCAGTAAACAAATCCTATGAAGAGC
>NW_009648060.1:63974-79513 GCF_000708025.1 Charadrius vociferus
AAGAGTTCCGTGACGGGCAGCCACAACCTCTCTGGGCCTGGGACCCCGCGACGGGGAGAGGGATTCAGCTGCTGACTCCCAGCTTGGCCGGCTACGGGGCCGCCTCCGCATTTTCTTGTGGTTTTCATGTAGAAGAAATCTGATAAGAAGTCGATAACTCCAAAGAAAAGGATTCAGCTGAAAACTGAAATTGTGCAAGCTCAGTCCTGAAGCAGCACTCGAGTCTGCGGGTGTAACTCTGGAGGCCGCGGACCTCCCTGGAAAAACCTGGAGAGGTTTTTCCAACACACGCCTTCACAGCCAAGCTCACGGCAACCACCGCTCCAACCCCGGCCGTTTCTCAGCACACGTCCATTCCTGGGGTCAGGATGCTGAAGGAATAACTCGCAGCGGAAACACCAGAAGTCATAATTAATACAGAGCATTAACATCTGTTTGAACAGAGCAGCAGCGACGGGAACAAAAAGCCCCCAAACCTCATGCCATTCACAGCCTGCCGGTTTGTTTTTTTTCGTTTCACTCCTGATTTGCTGGGGAGTTTCTGTACCACAAAAGCCGCACTGATTGCGCTGTCAGGAACAGCTCGCCGAGCTCACGGCTCTACCTGGAAGCCTTGCTGTATTTCAATTTATATTACTCCAAAGATACCATTTAGTTACCTAAAAACGTACAAAGACACTGGAGAGAAGACACCATTTCCTCGACACGCCTTTCCTAACGCTGGGGGATTGTAAAGGGGGACTCTGCTTCATCCCACCTTTTTGTTTGACGCTGATAATTAACGTTTATCGTATTAACGCAGGGAACCTGTATGCCATAAAATGCTTCGGTTCAAACAACCGGCTCAAATTCCAAAAGCCAAGGTTGCTCCATCAGCGTCGACCACCTCGGCCGCAGCTCCCTGTGGGGTTACCCTGAGGATACCGGTGATCATCCACGTGGGTTTACATTTCACAAGGGAAGAGGAAAAGAACACAGCAGACCTTGATCCACGCCACGTGGCACGGCCAACGCTGCCAAATCAAACTCAGCGGGGGCATCCTGCACGTGCTTTTGTGTACACGTGGAAGGGTCTATTTTTCTTTCCAGCAGAAATTTAAAAACAACAATACGAAATAAATTTCATTTTTTTCCTACCTGTCCGGCTGATATTAGCTCTGAGCACTGGACTTCCCCAACTCCTACACGTAGTATTTTGGGGAAGGGGGGGAGTGCGAATAGACCTCCTCTGGGAAGTTTCAGGGTCCCGTTTTGACCAGCTGACCATCAGTTTGTGTCAAGGAATGGACATTCAGTCATTTGTACAGATTCATGCAAGATACTGGTAAGCAAATGCCTAAAACCCAATGTAAAATAACCTACTGCCTGTTCTTAAGCTCTGCTCTACTCAAAACCGACCCTGGCAGGCGACCGATCAAATTTTTGGCCACTGATCTCTCAAAACCTTCATTTTGGGGGTTTCCTCAAAGGGGTCATTTTGCTCTGAAACACGACGGGGTGAGTCCCAGCGTCCTTCCCGCGGAGGGTGAGCCCCGAGGGCTCGTCCCACGCCGAACGTCTGGGGCAAGGCAGGGGCAGCACTGCTGGAAGGCGGTGGACGGGGCAGAGCTGGGGGGCAGGGAAAGCCCCGGCTGCCCCAGGAAGGATGCTCCAAGCCAACTGGAGCCCACAGATGCAGTCCTACCGAAATCTCTTCTGAAAAACTAAAATCCAAACCCGGGCACAACGCTAATGCGAAGAGATCACAGTGATGGGGGATAACTTGAGCACTGTCCAAAAGAGGAGGGAGGAAAAAAAAGAAAGAAAAGAGAATTTGGTGTAAACTCGGGCAGCACAGGAAACTTTGCCGGGGAAGGACGTTCCACCAAGAGATGTTCTCTGGCTCTGGCCTAGCCGAGAGGCTACTGGGGCTATTTCTTTAGGCAGCCCAGTCCGACCAGCACTACCTGTACTGCGCCTTACCACGCCGGCACGTGACGTGCTCAGACTCGCACCTGCAAGTGTTTCGGAGAGGGATTATGATGCATCCTTAGGTGCATCACTTCTCTTCCGCCAAACACGCCACCCGCTTTCATCTCAGCACGTAGTTGTACTCGCAGGTCAGATCAAACACGCCAAGTTAATTGCAGGGACAGAGAAAATCAACTCGGAAAAACACAATGTTTCGCCAGGTCTGGAAAGTGTGGGCGTATCTGTCATCCGATGTGAAAGTAACGCAGACAGACACGGTAACGTGAACCAAAAAAAAGGAAAAAAATAAAAGACAGGACCGTAAAAATGTAATACGGACTGTATAAAAATAGATTTCAATTTATATCTGAGCAGCAATTTCACGTGGACACAGAGCTCACACTTATTTCTGGAGTGAGACCTTCAGTGAAGACGCAATAAGAGGCAATGCAGCGAGAACGCTGCATTTCCACCACGAGAATTTCACATGGAACGAGACGCAACGGAAGCAACGCAGGAAGTAAAACATTTCCACTTCGAAGCTTATAACAGAAGCAAAAAAACAAAGAGGGAGAAATACTCTCATACTGCAACCTGCTGGTCCCACTGCTACGAGATGCTGCGGCTCTGCGGGAAGGGACCGCCCCGCGGGGACCCACTCCTGCGCGTGCAAACACACCGACGGGAAAATTTGTCAATCAAATTCTTTTCAGTCTTTGGCCCCCGATTGAATTCTGAAGTGAAATACGTCCATGAAAGAGAGTTCAAAGTATTTATCCCGTCTTGGCCTAAATCACTGTTTTAATAACAGGTTTTTATGCCAAGAGTTTAATAGCGTCAACCAAAAAAGTATCTAAAACGTACAAGATGATATATGGCCTTGTAGGAGCCTTACAAAATCCAACCCACCTTCTAATAATAAACCGTTTCAGGCTTTCATTTTCTAAATTGTATGTGTCTTTTGGAGAGAGGTTTTCTTGAACCTGCTGCATAATGAAAGATTTCAATAAATCTCGTCAAACCAGACAAACAGAACTAAATTTTAATTTTACTTTTAAATTGCAGCCGAGTGCTCCAGTAGATGTATTTTTTTTTTTTTTTCTGTAATTGCCACATAACTAAGGCGGAGGAGTTTGCTTATTTTTAACAAGATAGTGTTATTGTCTCCGTGTGTTAAAACATTTCGTTATCTATAAAAATTTAACCTTTATATAGGCAGAAATAGCTTTGTCTCCCCCGCGCTAGCTCTGGCCAAAAAGGGAGAGAAAATGTTACAGGAGGAGAAGGGAGAGAAATATTAGAATAACTGGAAGGGACACTTTAAGCCCATGGTAAGGCACAGCATGGAAAATTACTCTATACATATCATATCATACGGTGCAGCACAGACTTACAGCCACGGCTAAAGCTCGGCTGTAGTTTGAGAAGCAAGATGACTTTTGTTGTTAAATCCCACACCGCAAAAGAAACAACCAAATTCGTGGTACTTGTGAGAAATAGGCTTTTCAGTGCTATTTCCCCACTTCTGTGCGGTCTGAAGAGCCGCCATCAGCTCACCGCAGCTGCATATGATGAGGGGGAGTTTGCAGAGCACTGAGTAATTTTCACATTAAGGGTTTCTAACCAGCACGCCGTGCTGAAGCACTAAAAATAAGAGAAAATGCCCTCCCTCGCAGCCCACGAGGACACAGGCGGGTTGTCTCCACCGCCCTCCTCCTCCTCTTCCTCCTCCTCCCATCCCCGCTCCCGCAAAGCCACGTGTGGCTTCTGCGCGGAGGAAGGGGCAGCAGCGACCCCACGGCCCCTCCGCCGCTGGCCAGGGGCTTCGTCAGCCTGCTGCTGTAGTCATGGTAACCGTCCCCCCAGCACAGGGGACTTCGCCGGCCCCAAAATGACTGTCACCCCCAATCAAGTCCGGTGGTCAGCGTATGAAGGATCCCCATTTTCCCCTCCTCTTGGCCGGGGGAATCTGTATGCCCGAGCCCAGGCTTGCCGGCCCCCTCCCCGTCCCTTTCGTCCCTGGCGCTGCTCCAGCTGTTTCCTAGAAAGGCTGAGACAAAAGATGCTCCGGCTGCCTGGTCCCAAGGAGATCCTTGCAAGGCATCGCTTTTCCGCGGCCTCGGCCCCTCTCCCCGCGGCGTCGGGGGATGACGCTGGGGGGCTGCTCCCCTCCTGGGGTGGGCCAAGGCGACGGGGGTCGCTCCCAAGGCAGGCGGCAGCCCTCCGACCCACCGGGTTATCCGGAGGAAAATATTCCTTGCCAAGGTTTAACTGGCAGGGAGCGAAGTCCTGTGCTTGCAGAGCTAATAAAGCTGATTAAAATATTCTACAATATTGAGTTTGGAAAAAAAAAAACCAAACCAAAACACCACCACAGCTTGAATTTGTATTTACACTGAAGGGTACCTTAATTCACACTCATCTAAATTAACCTCAGCACAGGGAGGACTGCAGTGGGATGCACCGGCCATACCAACGCATCCCTGCAGACGGGTAGGAACAACAACCGCTGTAATGCTTATGCTAAAGAGGAGACAGAGACAGGCAGACAGCAGGCAGGGCAGGCAGACAGCAGGCAGGGCAGGCAGGCCGCAGGCACGCAGGCAGGGCAGGCAGACCGCAGGCAGGGCAGGCAGCGTCTCCTCGCCTGGCATCTGCACAGCCCTGCTTCTGTCCCCATGCTGAGCTGAGTCACGGCTGCGAAAGATGATTCAATCCAAAATATTAAGAGCAAATCCCGTACGTACGTTCTGATAACCGGTCCATTACAAATACAAGACGTAACCAATATGCCATTTTACAGACGAAGATCCTTGCCAGTGCGGATTATTATTATGGTTCAAGTAATTGCTGGCATCTTGTTGACTGTATCAGAAGAGTTTACAATAGTATCATCTCCGCTGTTGGGATCAGTTAAGTTACTGCCGCCATATGAGGAGGAAGTGAAACATTTGCATAAGCTAAAAATTTTATACTTTAACACGCGAGGATGTGAAACTGCAGCACGCCCCCACCGTCACCTTCCCTCCCGAGGAAACATCCTCTCGCTGCTGTATCATTTCTATTTGCGCTCTAAATCCCCCTGCCTGAGTCATGGCAGAACAGAACAGCCTTGCTTTGCAAAAATATATTTTCCCCAACACACGCGGTTACAGGATGTGCTCGACTCCACAAGCTCCCTGAATATATTTAAGGATGCTAAAAAAGAATAATTAAGTCAGGAGTCGCAATTAAGATGTCCTCAGTCATAATTCTTACTTCCAGTCCGACCTTGACCTCTAATTCCTACTCTCTCGAGCTCAACTGACAACACGCAGCAAACCCAAACGTGGATGGCAGCAGCTCGGAATGAAAACACCCCACCAGAAAATTCATCAGACGTTTCTCTTTAGAAGGGAATTTTAAAATTGGACACGGCGCTGCTTTAAGGTGCTACTCCCCGTGTGCTGCTGAGAGCCCTTCCCAAGCCCGGCGCGGGAGCCGCACGGCACGCCATCAGCAAGGGCGGCGCGTCTCCCGCTCACCAGCAGCCTTGGCTGGCTGGGGTTTGGTTTTTGTTTTTTTTTTTGTCTTTTTTTTTTTTCCCCTGCGTAGAGCGTTTTTGGCACTCCTTCGCCAACCGCTCCCCGCGCCAACCTTGCAGCGCAGTGCTGCTTGCAGCCCGCGCAGAAACGCTGCGGGGCACTTCGCCGGAGGCTGCTGCTGGCCTGAAACTCCCCGATGTTATTTGTGCCTCTCTCCCGGCTCCGGGTAGAGGATGCTCTTCAAATGAATATTTAAAACACCTTGAAAGCAAATGATTGATTCTCGGGTCAGGTCTGTACTATCGCACGTGTTACTCCAGCAACAGACGGAGAGCGCATCCCTCTTCTGTTCCAAAGGCCCGTGCCATCACCCGCACCGCGCAACAGCGGCAGTGGGGAGAAGCTCCCTTCCCGGCCTCGCTCGCCCACCAGCGGGGCTCCGGTGCCGCTTCCCTGATCCCGCTCCTCCAGACAAAAGCAGCATCTTGTGTCAGCCCCGGTTCAGGATCGCACTCCGCAGCGTGAAAGCCAAAGCCGTCAATTGCGATTACGTCTGATTTAGCCGTCCTTCCGAGCGGCTTTGCCGATCCGCCGCTCCTCTGACAGACCGTGCTGCTGCCGCTCTTTCAAACCTGCTGAAGCACCCGAGGATTTTAAGCTATTACAGCCTCTCTCCGTATACATTTTGTTTCCCCAGACAAAAGGTTTTCCACTAATTTTTGGTCTCCTCCCTTCCCCCCCGCCCTCACTCTCGTACAGTCGCTCGCCTCGTCTGAACCCCACGGTATACGGAAGAGAAGGACTAAATTTAGCACGTAAGGTCGCCATAGTTTTTTTCTATGTTTATCGCTGCTGTATTTAATTGCCTGCATCACAAGGATCAAAGACGGATGAAGTGGGAAATTTAGTAGGTAGCGCCAATGTAATTTGACGGCTGACTTTCTGCTCACTGCTTTATGCTCATTAACCCAATTCCTTTGAACTCAGGCAGCAGAGGCAATAACACATCATTGGCAACCAACCTCACGGGGATGCCAACAGGGGTAAGAGGCCCGGGCGAGTTGGAGACAGACGAGCTGATGATGTCAGAACTTTCCAGTCTGCGAGCAAAGCAAAACTTCAGGAGCGCTGATCACATATCGCTCAGCTGGAGAGGCTGCTGGCACGGGGAACCCTGCACAAACCGTGTTCCAGGCTCCTTCCTTCACATCTCATAGAACCACAGAATAGTTTAGGTTGGAAGGGACCTTGAAGATCACCCAGTCCCACCCCCTGCCCTGGGCAGGGACACCCCCCACCAGCCCAGGTTGCTCCAAGCCCCGTCCAACCTGGCCTTGAACACCTCCAGGGATGGGGCAGCCACAGCTTCTCGGGGCAACCTGCCCCAGGGGATCACCACCCCCACAGGAAACAATTTCTTCCTCAGATCTCATCTCAATCTCCCCTCTTCCAGCTTAAAACCATTCCCCCTCCTCCCACGGCTCCCCTCCCTGATCCAGAGTCCCTCCCCAGCTCTCCTGGAGCCCCTTTAGGCACTGGAAGGGGCGCATCTCCGGGGCCTCCTCTGGCCCCGCTCCAAGAGGTCCAACATGTCTTTCCTATGTTGGGGTCTCCAGAGCTGGAGGCAGCACTCCAGGTGGGGTCTCCCCAGAGCGGAGCAGAGGGGCAGAATCCCCCCTCGCCCTGCTGCCACACTGCTGATGCAGCCTGGGATGCGGTTGACCCTCTGGGCTGCGATCGCGCACTGCCAGCTCATGTTGAGCTTCTCATCAATCAGCTCCTCCTCTTTCCTTACAAATAAAGCTTGGGAATTTAATTAACAGATTTATTGATATTCTGTATCATTACCTACAACGTTGGGTAAGATCAACAACACACCCTTTAAAAGCGTTTTCTGAATAATTTCAGAAATGGCCCTACTGCTCCATATCTCAGAGCAATTGCTGCAAGCCACAGCCAGGCACGACGCACCGTAATTGTGAACAAAGTTCTTCCTTGTAATGTTGTCCTTGTCCCCAACTGGTATGACTCAGGTAACACAGATGCTGATGTTAAAACTGTCCTGCATCTTAGGAGAAGAAACAGAATCAGACATCGGTGTTCAAGGCAGGCATGTGTCGCTTGGTATGACCATCTTAACATGAGAAGGAACTTCTTTACTTTGAGGGTAGTGGAGCAGTGGCACAGGCTGCCCAGAGAGGTGGGGGAGTCTCCCACTCTGGAGCCATCCCAAACCCGCCTGGACGCCGTCCTGTGCCACTGCTGGAGGTGCCCCTGCTCTGGCGGGGGGGTTGGACTAGATGATCTCCAGAGGTCCCTTCCAACCCTGACCAGTCTGTGATTCTGTGATTCTGTGACCTCCTACGGTGTTGCAGGATGAATGCTGGTTGCGGCTGACTTGATATGATAAATGGCCACTGTCTTGGGGTGCCAGCGAGATGGGGGCATGAATCACAGAGTGGTCGGGGTGGGAAGGTCCCTCTGGAGCTCCCCCATCCCACCCCCCGCCAGAGCAGGGGCACCTCCAGCAGTGGCACAGGACGGCGTCCAGGCGGGTCTGGGATGGCTCCAGAGGGGGAGACTCCCCCACCTCTCTGGGCAGCCTGTGCCACTGCTCTGCCGCCCTCACAGCAGAGAAGGCCCTCCTCAGCTTCAGATGGAACTGCCCATGGTCACCTTTGTGCCCGTTCCCTCTTGTCCTGTCACGGGGCACCACTGGAAAGAGCCTGGCCCCATCCCCTTGCCACCTCCCTGTAGATACCAATCAGCATTGCTGAGATCCCCTCTCAGCCTTCTCCTCCCCAGGCTGACCAGCCCCGGGGCTCTCAGCCTCTCCTCAGCAGAGTGATGCTCCAGTCCCTGAGCATCTCCACAGCCTCCACTGGACTCTCTCCAGCAGTTCCTTGCCTTTCTTGAACTGGGGAGCCCAGAACTGGAGGGAGACCGTGGCTGCGTAAAGCCTTTTGCCTTTCAATTATTTTGCTGAAAACCCCTCTTTTATTTCCTTTTTTGAAATTCATGACTTGGAAAAATCAGCAGACACTGCGATGCGTAATCACATGTGAGTACCTGGGTCTGAAAACAACCCCATCTCCTCCCAGTCACTGCTACCATCAACGGTGACAACACCCGCTGACACCGGCCAGCAAAAGGTGTTTCGGCTGACACAGCCGCAGCAATCAAACTCATTAGCAGCGAGGATGCCTCAGAAGCTGGAGAAAGGGCAGCTACTTTCCTCACCTTCATTTCATCATCTGCCACCTCTTCCTTGGCTTGTTACCTTTGTTTAAAAATTTATACAGCCCCTGCTCAAACGTTCCGGCGTGCTCCGCTGATGGGAATCCGTGCAGACGTGAGTTGGGACCTTATGCATATTTAGGGCTATTCCAGCTGGGCAAGTACCTTGAAAAAGCGGTTTGGAGTCTGTTGGAAGCGAAACAAGGAGGATGACAGAGCTTCAGATGAAACGACGCAACAAAGCCCATTAGCCCTCTTTCAACAGCGTCTGGGTAAAGCACGGCACACCTCAAATGAGATGGGGCGAGCGCGTCACCCCAAGCAAAGCCACGGCTGAAGCTCCTCCACTGATGGCCACGCAACGAAACCCACCTGCGTTCACAACCTGCCCAGACACAACGGTACTCCATTTTAATTAAACCTGTTCAGTTAACCCAGTGCAAACCCCGCGGAGGCACTCAGTTCAGGAAGGCTTAGGCTAAACGCAAACCTCCCCAGGAATCGCTGTCAGCCAGAGGCGGGAAGACGCACAAAAGGGACCGACGTGGTGCTGAAAAATTACTTTTTATATAGACAGAGCTGTACTGGCCCAGCGTTTTGGCACGGGGGAGCGAAACGTGATGTTCAAGACAGTTGTCCTCATAGATAAAGGGCACAAAGCCTTTGGAGAGCTGGATGCTGTCCCCTTCACAGCAAGTGCCTTCCACTCCACACAGCTCTCACCCCCCTCTCCCACCACTGATACCCGCTAAGTCATTTGGAATCCCAGCCCGGACGCTCACGTCCTCCAGTCCGCTCAGATCACCGCTCTGAGAAAGGAGATAAGCGTGCTGTGCGTGATGCTTGATTCGAAGGAGAGAGGATATTACGCAGCGGCCCAAGAGCCAACAGACAGGAATTGAGTTCGACCCATGGCACTTCACCCCGAGGTTGGCCCGGGAAGGACGAGGGTGCAGCGGGTCGCAGGGCACGCGCGGGCAGCTACGACGGGGCTGGCGAAGGCTCACACTGCAAACAGGACTTTACAGCAGAGATTCGCACCGGGGACTGTTTGGGAGGGGAGATAACCTTTTATTAAGTGCAGAGGAAAGTCAAGAACTTTCCCCTGAAAGTTTACAGTTAAAAATAAGCTCTTGGTATAAAAACCCCAAAAAGCTGTTGTCTATTTAACCTTTTCCTTCCCAAATTCCCCTCCGCTGCCATTTGATGTTTGGGTGGCTGGGGAGCGAAAGAGGAAATACAATTCTGTCTTTTGAAAAAGAAGGCGTATTTCAGCCTGGTTACCTCTGCCGGTACAATCCCGCTGCCCGTCCGTCTCTCTGTCCTCCCTCCGCCCCCAAGTCTGACAGCGAGAGAAAAGACTATTAAATAAACTAAGTGAAAAATTAACTGCCAGTGACATCCCAAGAAATACCTCGCCGACAGAAAGGCGAGTCCAACTCAGCCCTTCCGCGTCCTTTTTGCTGGCTGCTGTCAAGCAAGCGCGTGTATTTCTCTGCTCGGGCCACGTAATGTGCCGTCTCTTGCCGGGGAGGGTGCCGTGGGAGGCCAAGCAGAGAGAGGAGGATTAATCAGCTGTTCGGCCAACAGAGGCGGTATTTAGAAGGAAAGGACCCAATCCTTAGGGAACGTGGTTTTCTGTGTTCCACTGCTGGGAGCGACGGGCGCCTCTGTTAGACAGCACGGCCTCCCTCAGCAAAAAACGAACGCAACGTTAACGTTTCACGTGTCTTGTTCAGGTTTACATCTTAATCCCTTCTCTCCTTATTATTCATAAACCATCTCTGACCCAGCACTGAAGACGGTTTTTGTTCTGGGTTAATAAGCTTTAAAGTCCGTTCAACATCTTTGTTGGTGACATGGACAGTGGGATTGAGTGCACCCTCAGTAAGTTTGCCGACGACACCAAGCTGTGTGGAGCGGTCAACACGCTGGAGGGGAGGGATGCCATCCAGAGGGACCTGGACAGGCTGGAGATGTGGGTCCAAGACAACCTCATGGTCAACAGGGCCAAGTGTGAGGTCCTGCACATGGGTCGGGGCAATCCCAAGCACAGATCCAGGCTGGGTGGAAAATGGCTGGAGAGCAGATGTGAGGAGAAGGACTTGGGGGTGAGAAACTTGGCTGATGAGAAACTCACCATAAGCCGGCAATGTGCACTGGCAGCCCAGAAAGCCCCCGGCCCCCCGGGCTGCATCCCCAGCAGCGTGGCCAGCAGGGCGAGGGGGGATTGTGCCCCTCTGGGCCAGAGGAGGGCACGGAGATGCTGGGAGGGCTGGAGAACCTCTGCTGGGAGAGTTGGGGGGGTTCAGCCTGGAGAAGAGAAGGCCAAAAAGGGGAGAGCTCAGAGCCCCTTCCAGTGCCTAAAGGGGCTCCAGGAGAGCTGGAGAGGGACTTTTCACATGGGCATGGAGTGATGGGATGAGGGGGAATGGCTTCGAACTGGAAGAGGGGAGATCGAGATGAGATCTGAGGAAGAAATTGTTGCCTGTGTGGGTGGTGATCCCCTGGGGCAGGTTGCCCCGAGAAGCTGTGGCTGCCCCATCCCTGGAGGTGTTCAAGGCCAGGTTGGACGGGGCTTGGAGCAACCTGGGCTGGTGGGGGGTGTCCCTGCCCAGGGCAGGGGGTGGGACTGGATGATCTTCAAGGTCCCTTCCAACCCAAACCATTCTACGGTTCTATGAAAATCAGAAACGAATTGATTTCCAAGCATCCAATGGTCCCTGCAGGAGCGGACCCTGATGGCTGAGCACCCCAGCGACTCGGCTCACTCGGGTTTCTCCTGGAGCTCTCTGAATCCCCGTTTGGGGCTGGCCCAGAGCAGCTCAGTAACATCCCCCCCAGCAGCAAAAACACAAGAAAACACACGCTGGGACAGATTAAAGCACACAAACTGTGCAAGCACAGTGAATGAGCTCAGGTTTTGCTATAGAACCTCTCGCACCCGGGCTACGCTGACGCAAGCGGTCAGACTGTGCCACCACACAAATACTTCGGGTTCCTCCTACGGACAAAGGCTTTAAGCTGTAACACACCTTTAGGAAGAAAAACCACCGGGTGAACTCTGCAACGGAGAGAGGATCGCTGAACAACCTACAAATTTCCTTCCACTCTGCAGTCAAGTTTGCATTGAGCTAAATTTGGTCGGATTCTTTAACCAAACCCGAAGGAAGTTGGTTTATCGGGGAACAATCTCCTGCAAATAGAGCAGCCCTGAGAAGCTGACAGGCAGACAGCTTTTATCTCTTTTACTGAGTCTTTAAAAAAAAAACCCACCAAACCCCAAAAAGAGGTCAGTGCTGGCCATCCTGCCGTTTCACACTATATTTAGCCGTAACTACGAGCGTACAGCAGAGCGAATACATTGCTGTTAGCTAGAGAAGACGCATGATCATAACTGACACGCGACCTGCACCAACAGTCCACCCTGGACAGCAAATCCAGAGTGACGGGGAGGTTATAAACACCGACCCGTCCGCACTAACCTCCTCTGCCTTCGGACAACATTCACCTAATTTTGCTATTTTTCTCAACATAGAATCACAGCATCCCAGACTGGTAAGGGCTGGATGGTCCCTCTGGAGCTCCCCCATCCCACCCCCCGCCAGAGCAGGGGCACCTCCAGCAGTGGCCCAGGACGGCGTCCAGGCGGGTTTGGGATGGCTCCAGAGGGGGAGCCTCCCCCACCTCTCTGGGCAGCCTGTGCCACTGCTCTGCCGCCCTCACAGCAGAGAAGGCCCTCCTCAGGTGGAGATGGAACTGCCCATGGTCACCTTTGTGCCCGTTCCCTCTTGTCCTGTCACGGGCACCACTGGACACAGACTGTTCCCATCCCCCCGGCACCCTCCCTTTGGGGATTGAGAAGCGTTGAGGAGATCCCCCTCAGTCTTCTCCTCTCCAGACTGAACAGCCCCACGTCCCTCAGCCTTTCCTCAGCAGAGAGATGCTCCACTCCCCTCAGCATCTCCGTAGCCCTTTGCTGGACCCTCTCCAGCAGTTCCCTGTCCTTCCTGACCCGGGGAGCCCCAAACTGGACACAGCGCTCTTTGTCAGCTTAGCGAGCACACAAAGAAAGCAACGCTGAAGCCCCCAGCACCGGGAGGAGTCATCAGCACTAATCGTTCACCACACAATTACGCAGCCACTCAGCCTCCAGCTGCAGTAGGCGCCTCCACTCCGGTGGGAGATCCTTACAGGTTATTCACCGTCAAGCATGATGTGACACATCTACTGGTGGCAGATGTGTACATGAGCATAGTGTGGAGTGAAGTTGGGCACTTAAGTCCCACTTTAGTTGCACTGAGGCATCAGGACTGGACCAGTTTAAGCTTTCTTTCAAGCGTACTCCCTCCAAGCTGCTTTTTCTGCCCTGCTCTGAGCTCATCCGCGCGTGTCCTGTTCCTTTGTCGTGTCGTTCCTGGTTTCTCCCGGCCAATTTGCAACATACAGTACCAGTGGAACTGTAGGAGAGGCACAAGAGGACCATCAACATTCAGAAATCTTTTCTATAAATCAGTATTATAAAGCAAATTAATTCCAGCCTGAGCCAAACTCAATCCAGCCCAGCAGCTGGGCAAACTCCTCCGCCTCCCAACTGCAAGCGTCCAACTAAAGCAAATACAAGTAGCTGATGAACGCTGTGGGAAATGGCATCCCTATCCCAGTCGGCCCAAAGTAGTACCAGTTAAAGCTGGTGGAGACATCTTCTGCTCAGATTTGAAGATAGATGGTGGAATTAAGGTCCCCCACACAGATATCCAGTGCCAGTGTAGAGGCACTGGGGTACCTCCCCTCGCCTCCAGTGCAAGGAAGGCACAAGTCTCCATCAGGTCCTGTGTCCCACCTACCAGCCCTGGGCAGGTTGTTGCTGTACCACGAGGCATTTAAATATAGCACTGAACACCTCCGCTTAAGGCAAATCAATTCCGCTCCCATTGACTAGTTCAGTCGACTTCAACACCCCACTTCACGCTCGAGCGGTGCCCAGGCAGCACGTGCCTGCGGCGGGGACGCACCTTCCGCTCACCGACCCGGGAAAAGAATGAGATCCTCTGCCGGGTCCCCCTCAAACTGACACGCTCAGCAAGGCCAACCAGAACACGTGCTGGCTGCCGACGTGACAAATTTACGATTAAGTGTTTTACTCACCCATTTTACCCTCTTCAAAAGTTCCCGGGAGCGAGTGTCACTGCCTGGATTTGGATGCGTCCACCACGTCCCCCCCCAGCATCTCTCTCTCTACCTAACCGAAAAGTTCGCAGCAGCCCAGGGTCACTGGGTTCAGGCACCAAAATATCTTTCCTTTCCCCTTTTCTAGATTAGAAAGAAATAAAAGGATCCACGGAGCAGATGCTGTCATGTCCTGCGCGTGGCTGGAGGGCACCCCGAATGCATCTTTTATGCTTCCATTGAAACCATCGAGCAAGATGCTCTATGAGCGCGGGAGGGATTACAGCCTGCTTTCCTACAAAGTAATAAACCCACCAAAACCCAAGTCACGCCTTGCGCTCCTCACACCACTGCCGCGTCCCGCAGCACCCCTCCCTCGCACCCAGCTTTCCATTTCCATGCTGTGATACTTCTTTTTCTTGGTGGGCTGACGAAGCAGCATCTCCCCACCGGGACGGAGGACGGCTGAATTCCCCCACCTTTGGCTGCGCAGAGATTTCAGAGTTTGTCTCTTTAATCAAAATGAGTGATTTTCACAAAGAGAGAATGATCTTTGCTACCTCCCTCCCTCCCTCCCTCGCTGTCAAATCTGAGGATACAGCAGCCACATAAACCCACGTTTCCCTGGGAAACCAAGCTAAAAATAGTCAGGCTGGCTGGGGAGACTGGGCTGGAGTTTGAGAGACTGCAGTTAGGACGAGGCAGCGCTGGGGGTTAAGTATCTGCATTACTGACCCTGAACGCTAAAGATCCCGGTGTAAAACACTGCTGTGAACGGGCGGTCAGCGGTGGCGAAAGCAAACGGTCCTCCCCAGCACAGGGGAGGACCTCTTCAGCCTCTCCACCAGCCCAAAGCGGCAGACGGAGTCTGATCTGCAAACCCAAACTGGGGCACACAGCCTGGTGTGAAACCTTCAGCCTGGGCTGAGCTTCCAGCAGGGCTGAAACCAGCCTGGCCATGAGCGGGCGCAGCTCAGCGGTGAGGGGGGTGTCCGTCCCTGAGGTCCTGCGGGATCCACAGCTCAGCTGTCGTCACTCTCCTCCGATCGGCACCTCCGCGATGAGACGAGCAAGGGAATGAATTTGTGCTCCAGCAGGTCGGGGCTGGGGTGCAGGGAGGGGGTAGGAGAGTATGGAGAGGGCTTTAACCTCACAGACTTCAACAAGGTCCTGCACATGGGTCGGGGCAATCCCAATCACAGACACAGGCTGGGTGGGGAATGGCTGGAGAGCAGACGTGAGGAGAAGGACTTGCGGGTACTGGTGGATGAGAAGCTCACCATGCACCAGCAATGTGCGCTGGCCACCCAGAAAGCCACTGCACCCCGGGCTGCATCCCCAGCAGCGTGGCCAGCAGGGCGAGGGGGGACTGTGCCCCTCTGCTGCGCTCTGCGCTGGGGCGACCCCCCTGCAGTGCTGCCTCCAGCTCGGGGGGTCCCACCAGCAGAAGGAGACGGAGCTGTTGGAGCGGGGCCAGAGGAGGCCCCGGAGATGCTGGGAGGGCTGGAGCCCCTCTGCTGGGAGGACAGGCTGGGAGAGTTGGGGGGGTTCAGCCTGGAGAAGAGAAGGCCAAAAAGGGGAGACCTCAGAGCCCCTTCCAGTGCCTAAAGGGGCTCCAGGAGAGCTGGGGAGGGACTCTGGATCAGGGAGGGGAGTGAT
>NW_009648060.1:79582-85178 GCF_000708025.1 Charadrius vociferus
AGAAGCTGTGGCTGCCCCATCCCTGGAGGTGTTCAAGGCCAGGTTGGACGGGGCTTGGAGCAACCTGGGCTGGGGGGAGGTGTCCCTGCCCAGGGCAGAGGGGTGGGACTGAGTGGTCTTCAAGGTCCCTTCCAACCCAAACCATTCTGTGATTCAACGATTTATTTTATTGCTGGCTGTTCTGTACCTGCACATCAATAAAACATCTTATACTGTCAAAGCGACCCACACAAACACAACTATAACCCGTTTCTGCTAGAGGCCCGACTGCAGACTGGTAGTTTCTGGAAAGGAGCTCGTTGGGTGAGCAGTCCCAGCAGGGCAGCGCAAGGATGGAGCCAGTGCCACAAATCCTCCCTCAGCCTGACCCACGAGACTGCCCAGCAGATATCAGGACGGGGTGATGGAGAAGGAAGAACACTTTTCCTTTCTCCTGTATCAGCTCATCTTCTGAGTTCACACAGCAAAAAGCAAGAAGGGGGGGGGGGGGGGGAAATCTTTTGTGCATTTAATTCAGCATCTAATTACTTTGTATAAATTAGTTAGCTGCCTTCCACCTAAGATTGAACATGTAATAGCCTATGAATCACATCTCTCTTACAGGATATATTGTGCCATTTATATGTAAAAATGCTTTATGCAAGGCACCCTGTGGACTAGGGATATTAATTTATACCACAGGCTCTGGGAGATTAAGTGAAATTAAAGAAGATAAGGAGATAAGACCCTACTGCTGATCAATGCTTCTTAATGAGGAACGTGCTCTATGTGCATTTTAAGGTGAAATCAGCCATCAGCGTCTACGCAGCCGTAAGCTCCGTTGGTATATATGAAGATGGTATACATTAAAACCCCACTGGTTGTAACAAAGACTCTCCGGTTGACACCACTGGAGCTGTTCACTTCCACCTGCTTTCCTGGCTGCGCGCTCTGTACGCTTTTAAATACTCCCTTTAATCTGCCCAGATTAATCCCGGGCACACAGACCCACGCAGACAATATTCCTCACTGGAATCTTGATTTTTCCTCCTTCCAGCGAGCCACGAGAACTTTTTCTGGCAGCTCTTCCAGTCAATCCCTATTTATTTCCTGCCAGTTTGTGAGCGCCACGGAGAAGAAGGATGAGGACGCTCATGCCACGCTCTTCGTGCCTGAAAACAGGCACACGCACCCCGATTTCCCTAACGAGGCGGCGACACCCACTCCAGAGGCTTCTAACTCGCTTTATGAAGAGCACTCATCATGCGTAAGGTATTCCACCCAAAGGACGGGGCGCAGCAGCCACGGGCAGCGGCTGGGGAAGGAGCTAAGGAGTCGCACCGGGAGATGAGGTTCCTCCTCCCGAATCAGCACTCCGCAGCTCCAACAGCACGGCGCTGTTTTCATGTTTATGCTCCGTCCTGACCAGCTCCTCCTCGCTACTTAAAAGAGAACAAAACATTACTTACAGTCTAATTTTAAGCTCGCGCCCTGGAGCCCGAAACTGAATTCATTTCCATAGATACCGAGTGGTTTTACCAGTACAGTGGAGCTAATTACCTCTTCTCCCCCTCTCTCCATTATTGCTGTCACCTCCCGTAGGGACAACACAGAAGCGATGTCCCACCCTCTGAACGCAGCACGCAGCAGAAACCCAGAACTGTCGGGGAGAAGACGGTAAACGCTCCCTCAGCATCTCAAATACTACCAAGCACATGAAAATAACCCCTAACGCAAAAGCGTTTGGTGAGAAACCAAGAATTACCCGGACTGCGAGAAGTTTAATCTATTATAGACGCCTGAAGACAGAGGGGCTGAACTCCAGGAGCGCACGTTTATCAGGCGTCAAGAAACGCCGAAGCCATCCCGTGGTGATTTTTTTCCACGTTGAGTTTTTATACATCTGCTTAGAAATTCTCTTTCGATTAGCGATCAGGGAATTTAGAGCGGCATGAAAACACGGCGTGCTTTGTGCGACTCACGTTATAAAACCAGAAGGATTCTCAAGTCACTAGAAACGACCGCTCCAGGTGCGATCCCTCATACGTGCGTGTCGGTGGATGCCTACACCGTCCTGGCGATATTCTTAGGAAAGGTGGGATCAATTTACTGTGCAGGCATTCAACCACGAGCAGCCAAAATAGACAGTTTAATCCCAGTGCCCACAGAGACGCGTGTGTGTACCAGTATAACCATGTTCTTTCTCTCCAACAGCACTGGTCTGGCGCCTGGGCGAGCAAGTAGGAACATCCAAGTCTTCCTCTGAATGAATTTGTAAAGAGAAAAACTAGGAAGAAGAAAACTTGAGAGGTGCGATACGCGCAGTGACTTTCCACCCTGGGCTGCAAACACATTTACAACAACCCTACAAAAATATACTGGAATAGATATACAGCATTTGTTCAATAATCCCCTCTGCTGGATCATTGTCACCAGAAAAAAAACCAACGATGCTCAACACAGGCGTTTGACAACACAGCTCAGACTCTCCAGGATGGAGCTAGAAGCCTAATTTTCCTCCAAAAAAATTAATTAGAAAAAATCAAAAGATTAAGCCATCCCGTGATTTAATGGCATCTCTTCAAACAACAGCACTGCCTGCAATCAGAACACAACGGCTCCCGAGCAGGGAGACCAAAAATGGGAATAATGCATCACAAGTGGGGGGAAAAAAAGAAGTCTAAATGATGCAATAAAAAAAAATAAAGCACGTCTTTTCAGAAACTACCGTTAAACAAACGAGGGGCCGCATTTTGCATTCATTATCATTCCGCTAGCAATTCCTTGGAGACTGCAAGCCAGCCAGCGTTTGAGCACACACACTAAAAGAGGATGAGGAAAGAGGATTTTAAGTAGGTCACCAGTAAATATGATCATGATGGATCTTCGTTGTTGTTGGTTTTGTTCGCTGTCAGCCACTGGAGTCCTTATTTGAGAGCAATGCTGGAGAAGAAAAGACTTCACGCAACAGCGGTGAGGTGGGCAGCGCGTCCAGAGGAAACTGTGCGTTACCTTTCTGAAACGGGGCCCGTAGCTCTGACGCGGGCCAGGCTTCCCAGGCGAGCTCGCCCACAGAGCTGCGGGGGCATCACCACCGCCACTCGCCGAGCAGAGCTGCCACCTGGGCTCCCAGTATGGGACTGGGGATTTCGAGGTAGCTTCTCTTCTCCGGGCTGACCCCCCCCAACTCTCCCAGCCTGTCCTCCCAGCAGAGGGGCTCCAGCCCTCCCAGCATCTCCGGGGTCTCCTCTGGCCCCGCTCCAACAGCTCCGTCTCCTTCTTGTGCCGAGGGCTCCAGAGCTGGAGGCAGTACTCCCAGTGGGGTCTCACGAGAGCGGAGTAGAGGGGCAGAATCAAACTCAAAGCACTCCGTCCTGCCCCAGTCCCCTCCCTGCCCGGGGAGCTCGTTCTGTAGTGTGCTTGGAGGTGGGAAAAAGAAGAAAAAAAGACAGAATTGGGAAGAAAACCAAACTGTCCCTCTGTTCCATGAGCTCTGGGGTGAACTGTGTGTTTGCGTAAAGACAGGACAGAAGAGGAATCGGAAAAGGAGAGGGAGAACAGCCACAGCAGGAGAGGGAGGATGGGCCATGGCAGGAGAGGGAGGATGGCCATGGCAGGAGAGGGAGAATGGGCCATGGCAGGAGAGGGAGAATGGGCCATGGCAGGAGAGGGAGAATGGGCCATGGCAGGAGAGGGAGAATGGGCCATGGCAGGAGAGGGAGAATGGGCCATGGCAGGAGAGGGAGAATGGGCCATGGCAGGAGAGGGAGAATGGGCCATGG
The DNA here is from genome assembly GCF_000708025.1 of Charadrius vociferus. NCBI lineage: Eukaryota > Metazoa > Chordata > Aves > Charadriiformes > Charadriidae > Charadrius > Charadrius vociferus. The sequence continues at coordinate 83,344 of NW_009648060.1, forward strand.
CAGGAGAGGGAGAATGGGCCATGGCAGGAGAGGGAGAATGGGCCATGGCAGGAGAGGGAGAATGGGCCATGGCAGGAGAGGGAGAATGGGCCATGGCAGGAGAGGGAGAATGGGCCATGGCAGGAGAGGGAGAATGGGCCATGGCAGGAGAGGGAGAATGGGCCATGGCAGGAGAGGGAGAATGGGCCATGGCAGGAGAGGGAGAATGGGCCATGGCAGGAGAGGGAGAATGGGCCATGGCAGGAGAGGGAGAATGGGCCATGGCAGGAGAGGGAGAATGGGCCATGGCAGGAGAGGGAGAATGGGCCATGGCAGGAGAGGGAGAATGGGCCATGGCAGGAGAGGGAGAATGGGCCATGGCAGGAGAGGGAGAATGGGCCATGGCAGGAGAGGGAGAATGGGCCATGGCAGGAGAGGGAGAATGGGCCATGGCAGGAGAGGGAGAATGGGCCATGGCAGGAGAGGGAGAATGGGCCATGGCAGGAGAGGGAGAATGGGCCATGGCAGGAGAGGGAGAATGGGCCATGGCAGGAGAGGGAGAATGGGCCATGGCAGGAGAGGGAGAATGGGCCATGGCAGGAGAGGGAGAATGGGCCATGGCAGGAGAGGGAGAATGGGCCATGGCAGGAGAGGGAGAATGGGCCATGGCAGGAGAGGGAGAATGGGCCATGGCAGGAGAGGGAGAATGGGCCATGGCAGGAGAGGGAGAATGGGCCATGGCAGGAGAGGGAGAATGGGCCATGGCAGGAGAGGGAGAATGGGCCATGGCAGGAGAGGGAGAATGGGCCATGGCAGGAGAGGGAGGACGGCCGTGGCAGTAGCTGCCTCCTCTCAGATGCTGCTCTCTGCCCCGTGCTGGGAAACCAAAGGACACGCCGAGGCAAGAAGAAGAACGTCACTATGTGGATATGCGCCCAAACTGCGGTGGCTGCTCAAACCCCAGAAGAAGGACAACAACCCAGCAAGCAGAGCCGCAGCATCTGCCATTTTCCGCCTCTTCACCACAGAGCGGTCTGCGGTGCTCTCTCGCTGAAGTCCAAGTGCAGTGCACATGCTGGATCCCAGATGCTGCCCTGTCTGGCACAGGATGCCGCTGGCTTCAAAGCAAGACCACCACTGGAAGCTTCTCAGGTCCCATGGTTGTGTGGCTCCTTCCCCTCTGGCATACGAACACCGCACTCTGCCAGCCTGCACGGGTGACTGGCACCGACACGCTTCAGCTGGAGAGGGAGCTTCGAGAGGGGAGAAAGGAGAAAACAAAGGGGAAAAAGATATTCCCAAATATTCTGCAAAAATTGGCTTGTAGTTGCGCGAGCAGGAAGAAGGGACTAGTTCGGGTTTGTTGTCTGATGCGCAGGAGTAATGCTATTGTAACGCTATTTCAAACCCAGGTTTATATCCTCTTCAATTCTGCCTTCTGAAGCGCAAACGAGCAGATTGTCTCTAAAGGTGGAGTGCTGAGCAGTCTGCGAGCTGGCAGAGCGCTGGTTTCCTCGAGCTCCTCGGGGATCTCAGCGGAGATGGACACTTTAGAAAACGCTGCTCCTCGAAAGTTTCAGCATTTCAGGAGTTTTCTGTTCCTGGAGGACTTCTGGCTCTTCCCCACGCCCGGCACGTACCTGGAGCTCCTTCTGCTGCAACTTGCCCCACGAGGGGAAAAAATAAAAAGGCCCATGAAAATAGACAAGCTCAAACACCTTCGAGGCAGAGCGCAATGTCGGAGGGGATCTGAAGGGGGAGGCAGCAGGTGCTATTTGGGCTTTTCCTAATCTGGTTTTGTCTCATCTGCATTGCATTCCCCTCTCAGCGCTGCAGCTAAACGAAATCCTTGAAGG
>NW_009648060.1:85193-88609 GCF_000708025.1 Charadrius vociferus
GCTTGCGGTCCCCCCTCGTCACTGCAGGCTGCGGGCAGGCAGGGGGCTCTGCAAACAAACCCTCTCCCCTCGCCTCCCCGGGTAACAAACCCACCACACGAAGCGCCTTTTGCCAACTATTTATCAAACCAGCGAGCGTCGCACCAAGAAAATGGTTCATTGTTTGTCTCTCGGTAATAGCTGTCGGGTGAACATCGCAGAGACGCCGAAGGCATCGGTAATTGCAGATACTCCCGTGTGAGCTCCCCAGAAAAGACAGGTTGCTCTAGCGTGGCCGAAGGACACCGTGGAGCTGCCGGAGAGCCGCTACAGCACGATTAGGCTCGAGTTGGGTGGCAAAGGAAGTGCCGGAGCCACTGACTGAAGCGTTAAATAAAAGGACTGTTACGACAGATCCTCCTTGCAGCAGTTCAAATGCCACCGTTCAGGTCTGAGCTCGTTTAGTCCCTCCAAAGAACAGCAGCAGTCGTGCGGCAAGTCGTCTGCCGTCTCTCCCCACACACATCTCTCCGAGTACTTGATGTTCTGCCTCAAAAATCCCGGGTTTTAAGGCAAACCAGCACGTCGCTTTGATCGTTTCCAGGCTTTACAGCTCTAAACGTGACCTGCCCCACCAGCCTGGTACCAGCAGCGCTTTCTGAGGCCACATTCTTTAAGGTGACATTTTTTAACGGGGGGATTTACGTGTTTTTTTTTTTCAAAGCGTCTGGAAGCGACAACACAGCTCAGAGCGCAGCGTGGCACAGAAATTGGGAACAACACAGTTCCCGGCAGTGTTCTCCTCCGGAGCCTGTGGTACACAAAGGCGCGATCCAGCCATCGCATCTGGGGAGGGGGGAGAGACATCTGAACTCCAGCTGGCTCCGCTGAACGGAGATTTATCCCGGCCACACAAACTCCTCGGGATGCCGCGTGCTCTGAAGACGCAGATCGAAGCGTTACGCATTTATAGGCAGCGCACGCATGGCTCTGCCGGAAGGTGAGGGAGAGCGGCAGAAAGCCGCGGTAACGCCCAGTGCCGAAGGAGAAATCCTTGAAGCAGCCCGAAATCTCACGCTGCTCTCTGCAAGGCGTCAAAAATAGCATCTCAAAAAGGAAGAGGTTCTGCTTTCTAAGAGACGAAACTGGAAGGGGCTTTGCTCGGAGCCTGTCCTCAGCAGCGCTGTTATTACCGAGGGAGAAACCACCTGGGGCACGATCCCGTCTCCTGATGGATCCACTCGTCCCTGGACACAGCCCTTACTTATTTTAGCATTAAAACATCCTATTTGGATAAGTTATTACGTGTAACTACCAAGCTACGGGCAGGAGCGAACGGTTTCAGCCTGACTTTATGAACAAAGCAGATTTACAGGGAAATTCGCCTCGGATCGTTCTCAACGCATCTTTTTGGAAAAAGGGGAAAAAAGCAACGTTTAAGCAATAGGAAATCAAAACCGATTTGGGGATCAGAAGGACTGAGAAGATGCCAACATGCCAAAACTATCCAGAAAAATTAGCATAACTACACTTAGGAAAATCTTTTTCATTTTACATAAAAAACCCAACACCCCAACACAGCTTCATTTAGGAATGTGGCAGACGAAAGGGGAAGGGGGAGAGCACGGAGAAAACATGCGCGTACTTATTTCACGCAGCTATTGGGGCAAGAAACAGAGCAGCAGAAGGACAAACCGGTGAAGGAGAATTTATAAGGAGAGCAATACGTCAGGCTCAATATATTAAGTCGATATACTTCAATTTTACACTGTCAACTTGATCCCGCGGACCGGCTTTTCTTTTTCCAGCCTGCTTTTTAGCGTGAGCTTTAAAATTTGAGCTCAGACATTACGTTCTGGATCAGCTGTAAAAAGACAAAATAAAAGCTATGAAGTCTGTCAAGAAGTAAAAGGTTTGGGGTTTCATTTGGGTGTTGGGTTGTTTGTTTTTTTTTTTTTGCAAAGTCAGGTTAGTAGAGCCACATTTAAATAATAATAATTCATTTAACCTTGGCTTCAGAAGGAAATGTTGGGACCCAATATTTGTTTACCAAATATTAGTCTCTATTTAAAAATTAAGTTTCTTAGCCATTCCCAAAAATGTCCAGCACCAACATCCAGTTTTTATCACGTAGATGCTCCACACCTTCCAGAAAAGAAAAAAACAAAACCAAACCTACACTCTAAAGCATAAAATTTTAGTTACGCGCCAAAGTCACTAATGACTTTTGAAAGAGCAGTGACAGAGACAGCGAGTGCCTTCTCGAGAACAACTCAAATACTGAGTTCACAAGATGAAATACACTGGGCAAGAGATAAATGGAAGGGAAGCGGGCTTAAAATAGATATTTTTGGCTCCGCTGAAGATGCTATAAAGCAGAAAAGCAGAAGGAAAGTTTTGTTAATGTGGATTTTTACGACACCTTGTTTGACGTAAGAATGTAACAAGTAGCAGAATCGTTTCTGCTGAGACTTATCAGATACCCAAAGACTTCCAGAGAAATATGCATCTCTTTCCCCACTGTTTCAAACAGCAGAGAAACCTCGCCAGCCCATTCCTTTTATTATATTTTCATCTCTAAAAATACTAAAGCCTTGAAAATCATTGTCGTCCTCATCTTTACAAAAGCATCTTTTTGATACTGGGCAGCTCTCCGCCAAACAGAAGGTACGTGGTTATGAGGCAAAGCTGTTCAGAAGCTCAGATCCGGATTGGGGTCCGCGGAGCGCCTTTAATGAGAAATAACGAGACTCGGGGTAGGAAAACCACCCCGTAAGCGACTCACTACAAACAAATGGGGAATACATCAAGTTACGCTAATATTTAAGCATCACCTGTGAGGCATTTTTAATCTCCGAAGGTTTGTAACCAGGAGCTCCTGGGGGCTGAGAGCCCCGACCGGCGCCGTCGGCAGCAGCCGCCCACGTCGTGGGGGAGGAAACAGGTCGCGCACTTTGGGCGAGATCTGACAGTCAGCGGCAGAGCAGGCGCACAGCGCACCAGGGTTTGCACAAGTCTGAGTTGACATCAAAAGCGTATCTGCGTCCCTTTTGAGTGCAAACCCGCCTCGGACTGCCCGAGCCCAAACCCCGCGAGGGGAGGGGAAAAGATGACTTCTCCCTGGCAGCGTGTTATCAAACGTAACATCCCTTTCGCTTAAGCGCACGAGGCAGATGGCCTGAATTACAACCCCCTTCCCCAAATAAAACAAAAATAGCGAAGTTTTGGATGCCTGAGCTTGGGGAAACAGGGAGGTTCCCAGCAGAGAGGGCGGCGGATGCCGGGACAGCTGCTCGGGGCAGATGGGGCCTTTGACAGCTCGATAATACTGACTCGCTGGTGAGCCCGAGCCCCGGTACGGCCGGCCAACGCGGGGCCATCTGTTTACTGGGGAGGAATGGCTCGCGGGACAACGGGGAGGCCAAGCCTTGGGTTGG
>NW_009648060.1:88671-91143 GCF_000708025.1 Charadrius vociferus
CTTGGCCGCGCCACGTCAGGCGGCTCCCGCAGCGCCGCGCTCGGCTTCGAGATGCGCCTCGGGATTTTTGTGCGACGGCTTGGGCAGCCGAAGGCTCTTTAGGAGACGCTTTCTGCTTATGTCAGTTTGTTAAGGGCGGGCGAGGTGACGGTTCGTGTCAAACCTTCATTGAACAAACGCTCCGAGCTGTAGTTCAAGACCAAAAATAACAATATGGTTAAAAAAGGTGTGAGAATGATGACACTGAATACAGCAGAGAGCCCAGAAGAAACATTCTTGTAAGATGAAACATTCCCATTCACCTGTTACCCCAATACCACCTCCTCTGGGGAAAACCCCCCATACGCAGCATCCAAAGGGAAGGTGGACTGGGAAGGCTGGTGCCACAGCTGGGGAACGCAGAAACTCCCTATTGCTGCGCCGCAATGACTATTCAGGTGTGATTTCTTTAATTGTTTTTCTATTCTGGGCATAAATTTCTCAAGGACAGGCCGGAGCTGGGCAGAACCCCATAAAAGGGCACAGGAAGTGTGAAGTGCTCTAAGACGTTAAAATGTTCATACTTACGATTGCTTCTGGAACACCTATGGAGCGGGAGAAGGAGGACGGCTCTGAATTGTCTATCCTAGGACACTGCAAAACACCGATCACAGCTTCTGACCATCTAAATGCTATCTCCCCCCCTCCTCCCCGACCACAAATAATCCTTCCAGTTTCACACTGCTGCTATAGCAAAGACTGTCCAAGAGCAGAAAGGATTCACCTGTTTAAGCCCAGTAGATCCACTAGCGGGAGATAGGGAATGAACTGGGCAACTCAAATAACACTTTGCAAATGGTTAATGAGAAAAAACATCATTTGTTAGTAATCATACAATCACAGAAGCATAGAACGGTTTGGGTTGGAAGGGACCTTGAAGACCATCCAGTGCCACCCCCTGCCCTGGGCAGGGACACCTCCCCCCAGCCCAGGTTGCTCCAAGCCCCGTCCAACCTGGCCTTGAACACCTCCAGGGATGGGGCAGCCACAGCTTCTCGGGGCAACCTGCCCCAGGGGATCACCGCCCGCACAGGAAACAATTTCTTCCTCAGATCTCATCTCAATCTCCCCTCTTTCATTGTCAAACCATTCCCCCTCCTCCCATGGCTCCCCTCCCTGATCCAGAGTCCCTCCCCAGCTCTCCTGGAGCCCCTTTAGGCACTGGAAGGGGCTCTGAGCTCTCCCCTTTTTGGCCTTCTCTTCTCCAGGCTGAACCCCCCCAACTCTCCCAGCCTGTCCTCCCAGCAGAGGGGCTCCAGCCCTCCCAGCATCTCCGGGGCCTCCTCTGGCCCCGCTCCAACAGGTCAATGTCTTTCCTATGGTGGGGGCTCCAGAGCTGGATGCAGCAATGGTGTGATGGGCTGGAGAGGACCTTTGGGTCACTGGAGAGCTATTTTCATAGGAATACTAGTTACTGTGGAAAGCTGGTTTAAATTTTTCGAAGTAATAAATGATTTTTCAAAGTGCCTTCCCAAATGCAAAGCCATTGCAGAAAACCCACCAGCAACTTAACCATCAGAAGAGTCAATCTCCTTCCAAGCACACCAAGGTCCCGTAACCTCTCATTTCTACCCAGATCTCCATCCCCGGAGGACCCTGACGGTTTGCATGGAGCTTTAGCACCCAGGTGCTGCTCACACAACGGGAAGCATCAAAGCTACACGGAGATGCTGGTATAAAGGAACCCGAACGTGTTTCAGCCAGGCAGAGTCCTCGTTCCAGCAGATTTCAGACAGAATTTGGGCTGGCAATGGGAGCAGGACAGGGGCAGGCTAGGGAAGGAAAAACCGACCACTAAAGCTCTTTGTACTCAAAGGAAGGCCATAAAATACAATAAACTGCTCCTATTCACGTTGTCAGACAAAAGAATTGATTTTCAGACATAGAGGGGAAGTACTCAAATAAAGGATTCCCAAGTTTGCTGCAAAAATTAAACGCAGCCTCTCAAAAGCCCCCCAAACCCCTCTGTAGAGCTCGTTTTAGTCTCAATATCACAAATCACAGAATTGTAGAATCGCTGAGGTCGGAAGGGACCTTTAAGATCATCAAGTCCAACCATTACCCTACCCTGACAAAACCACCTCTAAACCACGTCCCCAAGTACCACCTCTACCCTTTTTTTAAACACCTCCAGGGATGGTGAATCCACCCCCTCCCTGGGCAGCCTCTTCCAATGTTTAATAACCCTTTCCGTGAAAAAATGTTTCCTAACATCCAATCTAAACCTCCCCTGACATAACTTGAACCCATTTCCTCTCGTCCTGTCACTTGTCACCAGGGAGAAGAGCTCAGCCCCCCCCTCGCTACCCCCTCCTTTCAGGGAGTTGTAGAGAGCGAGAAGGTCTCCCCTCAGCCTCCTCCTCTCCAGCCTCAACATCACCAGTTCCCTGAGCCGCTCCTCACCAGACGTGTGCTCCAGACCCCTCACAGCTC